>NW_025384186.1:0-6386 GCF_016433145.1 Gracilinanus agilis
TCTCTCCCTATTTCCCTTTTACTCTCCCTCTCTCCACCTCCCTCTTTCCCCTCCACATTCCTCTCCTCTCTCTTCCCCCCTTCTTTTCCCCTTTCCTCTCCTCCCCTTCTTTCCCCCTCCTTTCACTCCACCCTTTCTCTCTCCCTTCCTCTTCCTTTATAGATACTTCCCTCTTCCATCTTCCCTTAAATAGTTTTCAGCATATGTAATGCCTTCCCCACCCCACCCCCTTACATGGGCTGATTCCCCACTCATCCCTTATAGACCTTCTCAGATTCTCACTCTTCCTGGAAGCCAACTCTGCACTGATGTCCTCTATCCTAACCTCTAAATTCTGACAATCCTCCCTCCCACTTTCCCTGTAACCCACTCATTACAAAACCATCCCCTGGTTACAAACACACACAGTTAAGCAAAACAAATTTCTCCTTGGCTACATCCACAATTATATATGGTTTATAATTATAAATACCTACATATAGATATAATAGTATATCATACATACATATCATCTATAATAAAATGCCATCTGTAAAATATGTTATATATATATATTATATGTGTGTTATGTATTATAATTATATTCATGCTGTCTAAAGTGTATGCACATTCCATGCACCAACGGTGAGTGGAATCATTTTTGCCAGAGTTTTTGTACATTTTAAAAATGGTAAAATGGCATAAGCAATATCTTTTGACTCTCACAGAAACTGGATTTAAGTGAGGCAAAATTGGGCAATCTTGTCAGTCTCATTCTCTCCTCCAGGGTCATCAAAGCCCAGTGGCAAGACCAAAGTCAAGACACTGGCGATGGCCCAGGATGCAGTGGATGGATTTGACTTCATCTATATCTGATGAAGCTCTAAGCTCTCCACAGAGCCTGCTTTAGTTGCCTTCATAGCCTAACTCACCTACAGCTTTGAGGCCTGTTCATTACCCTGAAAATAATTTAGTTCATCTACTGAGACAGTTTTACTCAGCTGTGGCCATTGTGCATGCTATTAGCTTCTTGGACCCACAGGTGAGAGCTAGGTGGCAGGTAGACACCAAAGAAGGAAAGTAGCTCTGAAAAGAGTTCTGCAGGTCTTCACACTAGAGGTTTTAGACTTTCCTGAACACACCATAAAGCCCATCCTGATGATCATTTTTTGTAGCACAATAGTATTCCGTCACAATCATATACCGTATCTTGTCCGGCCATTCCCCAACTGATGGACATCCCTTCAATTTCTAATCCTTTGCCATAAGAAAAAGCATGTGTACACACACACACACACACACACACACACACACACACACACACAGTTTCAGTTTCTCTTGGAGCTCATTGGGAAATAGACATAGTAATGATATTACTGGGCAAAAATTATGCACAGTTTTAAAGACTTTCTAAATTGTTCTCCTGAATATTTGGACTAGTTCACAATGCTACCAACAGTGCCTTAATGTTCCAATTTTTTATTTCCCCTCCAGCATTTATCATTTTCCTTTTTCTATCATGCTAGCCAGACTGATAAGTCTGAAGCAGTATCTCATAGATTTTTTAATTCACTCTAAACAGTAGTGACTTATAGCTTCTTTTCATGGGATTATTGATAATTTTGATTTCTTCTTCAGAAAACACCTGTTCATTTCCTTTGGCCATTTATCAACTGGGGAATAGCTCTTATTTTTATAAATTTGGTTCAATTCCCTACATACTTGAGAAATAAAGCCTTTATTAGTCAAACTTGTTGCAAACATTTCCTCCCAGTTTCTCATTTTCCTTCAGTTTAAAATCTGGAACTGTTAGACTATCTAACTTAACTTTTTCCCACTGATTCCCATAAATATTATTTTTTGAAAAAAAAACTCCTCCTTTCTGTCTTAGAATTGATACTAAGTATCAGTTCTAAGATAAAAGAGCAGTAAAGGTTAGGCAACTGAACTGACATGCCTGGAATCATAATTAGAAAATGTTTGAGTTTGTGTAAAGGGAACCCCTTCCTCCCAGGATCATGAACTTTCTGTTTTTCCAGGCCAGCCCATTAGAGACTGGGAACTAGGGGTTATGGGTCTGGGTCAGAGAGAATTTGATTGGTTCCTGAGATGTGGTAGACCAACATAGAGGAAAAGGATGTGACTTGGAGAAGGAGATCTATAAAAATGAGACTGTAGAGGAGACTAAGCCTTTACTCTGGAGATATTTCCTGGGAGCTTGTCTGAGATTCGACTTTGGTGGCTGAGATAGAAGACACTTTTGTGGGCTGGTAAGATTAGGGTGGCTAGCTAGGAAATATTTTTTCTATTTCCTTCCCTCCTTATTTCTTTCTTATATATTAAAATTGAATTGCTAAAAGCTACTTTCATCCTTGTGACTTAAGGGTTAATTGTTTTTAGAACTGGCAACCACAATCATCTTTTTTTAAACTAATATTATATTCACAAACAAATTTCTAAATATTCCATTTAGCATTTTACATTTGGTATAATATTAATTTTTCAATATTTGAAGTTCATATTTGAGCCCAGAACCTCCTGCCTCCAGACCTAGATTTCTATTCACTGAGCCATCTGTTCTAATTTCCATCATATTCTTGACCTTTTCTTCTTTCAGATGAATTTTTTTTATTTTTTCTAACTATTTAAAACAATTTTTTATAGTTTGATTGGTAGGGCATTTGAGTAAGTGAATTACATTAGGGAGAACTATCATTTTAATTTTATGGGCCAAGATTACATAGGTGCAATTAATATTTCTCTAAATTATTTAGATCTGACTTTATTTATATGAAAATTTCATTGTAATTATTTTGCTATAATTCCTGGCAATTAGACTTTCAAGTATTTTATATTATCTGCAGTTTGGTTTTTTGTAGTTTTTTTAAATGGAAATTTCCTTTCTATCACTTTCTGATGTACTTTGTTGTTAATATATAGGCATGCTAAAGATTAACATGGATTTATTTTATATATGGCAACTTTGCTGACGTTGTTCATTTTTTAAAAATTTTGAGTCCCAAATTTTCTCCCTTTTTCTTCCTCTTCTCCCCTCACTGAGATGGTAAAGCAATCTCACCAGGAATGCTTGAAAATCCTCTATTTCTTTTCATATCTATTTTCTCCCATGAAGGATTATACTCAGTTTTGCTGAGCAGATGATTCTTGCTTGTAGTCCTAGCTCCTCGAATCTTTCCAGGCCATCCTGTCCTTTAAAGGAGACACTGCTAAATCTTGTGTTTTCCTGACTGTGACTCCATTATATTTGAATTGTTTCTTTTTGGTCACTTGCAATATTTTATCCTTGACTTAGGAGTTCTGGTATTTGACTATAGTATTCCTGGAAATTTTCATTTTGGGATCTCTTTTAAGAGCTGACCAGTGGATTCCTTAATTTTTATTGCATCTTCAGGTTCTAGAGTATCAGGTCAGTTTTCCTTGATAATTTTTTTTAAAGATGTCTAAGTTCTATTTTTTATCATGATTTTCAGGTAGATTCTCTCTCCCAAATTTGTTAACTAAGTCAGTTGTTTTCCAGAGAGAGATAGGTCATATTTTCTCCTACTTTTTTCATTGTTTTGATTTGGTTTTATTGTTATTGATGTCTTATGGAGTCATTAGCTTCCACTTGACCAGTTTTAATTTTTAAGAAATTATTTTCTTCAGTAAGTTTTTGTACCTTTTTTTCCATTTGGCAAGTCCTACTTTTTAAGAAGTTCTTTTCCTCAGTGAATTTGGTACTTTGTTTTCTATGTGGCCAATTCTTCCTTGAGTTCTCTGCAGTGAAATTTTGAATATCATTCTCTATTTGGCGAATTCTTCTGTTTAAGATGTTCTTCTCTTTGGTGTATTTTTGTGCCTTTTTTTTTTTTTACCAAATTGCATATTCTGTTTTTAAGATATTATTTTCTTCAGTATTTTGCTCTGCCTCCTATACTAGGCTCTCAAATCTTTATTTCATGATTTCCTGAATCATTATGATTTCTTTCCTCAATTTTTCTTCTACATCTCTTATTTGATTTTAAAAATCTCTTTTGACCTCCTCCAGTTATTCTTTTTGTTCTTGATTATAAATAGTTTAATTTCTTCATTTGAGAACTGTCTTCTCTTAACCTTTGACTATTTTTCAACTGGAAAATTGTTTTTTCATCCTAGTCATAAAAACATATTAAACTTTAAAGAAAAAAACCTTTTCCTTCATCTCTTCTAACAGGTGTAATTGAGTTTGAGACTGAGCTGTGGGTTTTTCCCCTGAGGCAATGGTAGTTGATGTTTTGGAATCATTCATAATTCTGGGTTTGGGTCTTACCCTCCTTGACACCATCACAGCTCATTATGGTGGAGTTCTTTTTTTTCTTTGTCCATTCTTTTATCCTACCTTTTTGGATATTGAATGTTGTATTACTCCAGGATCTCAAGGACAGGCTGGAGACCTGAAAGCTTTTAAGAACTCTCAAAGTAGTCTAATACAGGGAAGGCTGCCCTCTGCAAGTTCCTAAATTGGGTTATGACTATTGTTATATTCAGGCCCATCAGACAGTTAGAAAGTTCTCCTGATTCAGAATAACAGCAGTGTATGTAGGTTCTCCTTGGTCTGAAAATTCTACCTTGGTTATTCTTCTGCAGGCTAGGCTGTATTCTGAAACTGACACCTAGATATAAGCCTTGGTTCTGATCCACACAATTGTTGTTGCTTTTGATGTCAGCAATTCCTTACTACATAAGGCCTCCCTACATGGTGAAAAGGCATCCCTGTGCAGATCTCCTCCTTACTTCATCCTGGAATAATAAACCAGAAGTAGATAGTGGATGACAAAGCAGTTACTTGTACCAGTCCCTGTTGGTGCCATAGTATGGGCCTAGTGGTACCGAGAATGGGAATAGGACCCACTCTTGTTCTGATGTACAACTTTCCCCTGGTTTCTGGAGTGCTCCACCCAATATACTTTTGCTCTGACCCATATCCAGTGTCTACAGACCTTCCTGTCTCTCTCACTATACTTATATGGAATTAAAAAATGACTCACTGTGACTTCTGAATTTTGGCATCAGGATTCAGTCTGATGTATTTTCTATATCTGTTTGGACAAGTTTGAGGAGGGGAAGTCCCTGCACTGCTTCCTAATGCTCTGCCACCATTTTGACCCCACACCAGTTTAGTAAGTTCTTCATTAATGCTTATATATTTAACTTGACTTTGGGTAGTTTTTACCAAGTACAACTAGAGAATGATATTCCCCTTTCTTCTTTTCTTTCCTCCATACCTCAGTCAACCTAAGTTAATGGAAACCACCACTAAAATGCATTAAATATTTTATAAAGTACAAAATAAAGGATAAAAAAGAGCATAAAAAATACAGTGAAGGCCACTGGGTAGCTCAGTGGATCGAGAGCCAGGCCTAGAGACAGGAGGTCCTAGGTTCAAAGCCGGCCTCAGACACTTCCCAGCTGTGTGACCCTGGGCAAGTCACTTGACCCTCATTGCCTACCCTTACCACTCTTCCACCTAAAAGCCAATACACAGAAGTTAAGGGTTTAAAAAAATGTTAAAAAAAATACACTGAATTTAGTGGAGATAGATGAATACTCACAGTGAAAAACTCATGGGATGTTTGTGAACAATCACATGTTGCTTCCAGAGAGGACATCTGAGTCTTTGGTTACTTTTTACTCTAAAGGTCACTTTGCTGGCCTACTCTTCTTCACCATTCTTATTTTTTTCCTTTTTTTCAGAGATCTCCATTGACTAGACAATATTTGAACCTAATTTAATGGCTAATTACTGGCATATTTATGAATATGATGATCCTTGGGTCACGCCGAGAACAACAAACATTTTTTGTTATGAAGAACCCATGTTTCCCGATTTAAAACTTCTGGAGGGAAAATGCCCTGTCTCTTTCCTATTAAAACCCAATACTTCTGAGGCTACAATTAACCAAAAGCAAGATACTCTTCGGAAGAAGATATGGAAGGAGTCTAGGAACTCTGGTCTTTGGTCCTTGATCCCTTTTATGGGAATAATTAGTACTGCTCAATTAGAGGAGATTTTGAATGATTATCGAAGAGATTTTGGAATAGATGATGAATCTCTCCATGAGATCTCCCAGAAATCAAATATCTCTATAGAAGAGCTAAAGAGCCTTATCAAGTCTCCGCATCTGTTGATGAAAAGCAATGAGAAATCTTGGAGGAATTTTAAAAACATCTTCTCAGGGAGTGGAGGTCTAATTGGTGCTGTCTTCAACTGCAGAGAGGTTTACCAAATACGGTCATATTTCCTTGAGGCAGTGGCTGAAGATGCTAAAATTCTTCTCTGCAAGATACAGGATTCCCTTTTCTAGACCAGTGATTCCCAAAGTGGGCACCACTGCCCCCTAGTGGGTGCTGCAGTGATCCAGGGGAGC
>NW_025384187.1:0-8580 GCF_016433145.1 Gracilinanus agilis
TATATATGGTCTATATATATATAAAATAAAAATAAATATATATAATATACATTATATACATAATGCATATAATAAAATTAATTATCCATAATATAGTTTATATATTACATAAAATATATATTAGTACATCAACATACTAAAATAACATAGGAATTACTTTTCAATCTGGTTTGGGGAGTACTTGAGAGTATGGTGAATCATAAACAACCTGCTACATCATTTTTGGCATCTTGGTCTGAGACAAATACAGGTTAAACAAACTAAAAATATGTAAAACCCATAAGCAAAGGGCAAGTAATATATGACGAATGCAAAAAAGACCACTTTTTTTCAGAAATACTGTCAGATATGATAAAAAAAGATTTTGATGAGACTATCAATAAAAAAATAGGGCATTTTCTTAGTTGATCTGAGGAAAAGAAAGTCAAAGATTGAGTAAGTCTATTGGACCAATAACATATCATGAAGAGAAGATTCCTATTTTCTACATGTTTCCTATGATTAAAAAACTGATGTCTGGACTGGAAAGGACAGAACAACAATGACTAACAGGGGACTGATATCAAGATAAGCATTCCCCTCTTCAAGAACCTCCAGTGGCTCCCCATTGCTTCTATGATAATATATAGAGTCCTGTCTTTGTTCTTTAAGCAGTTCACAGTATGGTGTCCATCTCCCTTTCCAACTTCTTGCATGTGACTCCCCTTCCTATAGGCAACATTCCAGCCCAGCTGGTCTGATTGCTCTTTTTTCAAACTCAGCATTCCATCTCTTGTCTCCACACTCTGGCACAGGTTCATTCTCCTGACCTAGAATGAACTTCCTATATACCTTTACCTCGTGGAATCTCTAGCTTCTTTTGAGAATCAGCCTGTATCACCTCCCACACAAAGCCTATTTTAATTCTCCTCCCATTTTTTAGTGCTCCTCTGAAATTATTTTGTATTTTGCTTGTCTATATTTTGCATAGGCATTTCTTGGTGGCTATAACTTTGCCCCATTAAACTGAGGCCTGGTTTATTTTTCATTTTGTGTTTCATTTTGTAGGCCTAGTTCAGTGCTTAACTATTGGTAAGTATTTAATAAATGCTCATAAAATTAATGAATGAAGCATCAGAGACTGTTTCCACATTTGTAAAATAAGGATAATAATATCTACATTACCTACTTCAGAGGGTTATTGGGATAATTTATGGGATAATTTATGTAAAGCATTTTTTGAGCCTTAAAAGCATTATCTAAATATTAGGTATTTTATTGTGCTTACAAGACAGCACCAAGCAGCCTTTGATGAGTACAAATCACAGCCCAGATGAACTATATCCTTGAGTCCTGAATATACTGGCATTCTATGCATAGAAATGGAGAGACACAGAGGCACTTCAGGATTAAGAAAGAACAAATACTTTTATTTTTTTTTAAAAGGAAGAGAGTAGAGTCTTCAAGATATAGGTTTATTTTGATTTGATTAAGGCAGGTAGTTAGCATAATGCTAGATTGAGAGTTAAGAAGATTTCTGTTCAAATCCCCACTTTAGACAATAGTAATGTGGCCCCGGACAATCTCTGTTGCTTCAGTTTTCCTCATCTATAAATTGGAGATAATAATTACATATATTTTACAGGGTTGTTCTGGGGATCAAATGAGATAACATTTAAAGTATCATATAGTTATTAGCTATTATTATTCCTGGGAAAACTAGAACATATCATTTTTAATACACTTTGTTTTGTTAAATACTTCTTAATTACATGTAAAAACTTTAACTTTCATTTTTTTAAATTTTGAGTTTCAAATTCTCTCTGTTCCTTCCCTCACCTATCCTCTGAAAAGACAACTAATAAATCAATTATACATGTGAAATTATATAAAATATTTCCATATTAGCCATATTAAAAAAGAAAGCACACACAAGCACACATACACACAAATAAAACCAACAAGAGGAATAAAATTTAAAAAGGTTCCTTCATTGTATACTTGCAGTTCAGCAATTTTCTATCTGGAGACGGATAGCATTTTTCCTCTTGGGTTCATTGTAATTGCCTAGGATCATTGTCATGGTCACGATGGGAGCAGCTACATCTTTCATAGCTGATCATTCTTACAATATAACTATTACTGTTGACAATATTCTCCTTGTCCTGGTCATTTCACTTTACATATAAATCTTAGAGTTTTCTGAAACTATCCTGCTTGTCATTTCTTATAGCAAAATAGTATTTCTCTACAATCACATACCACAATTTTTTTAGTCTTTTTCTAATAGATACACATTTCCTCTGTTTCTCAGTCTTTTCTATCACACAAAAAAAGAGTCATTATAATTATTTTTATAGAAATAAGTCTTTTCCTTTTCCTTTGATCTTTTTGGGATACAGACCTAGTAGTGGTATTGCTGGGTCAAAGGATATATAAAATTCTTTACCTCGTTTGGTATAGTTCCAAATTGTTCTCCACAATGGTTGAACTGGTTCACATCTTCACCAATAATGCATTACTGTCCCAATTTCTCCACATATCCTCCAGCATGTGCCATTTCTCTTTTCTGTCAACTTAGCCGATCTGAAAGATGAGGTGGTCTCTTAGAGTTGTTTTAATTCGCATTTCTCTAATCTTTAGTAATTTAGAGCATTTGTTTTTATTTGACATAGCTCTGATTTCTTCTTCTGAAAACTGCTTATTCATTTTCTTTGACCATTTATAAATTGGAGAATGGCTCTTATTTTTAATAAATTTGTCTAAATTCTCTCTATATTTGAGAAATTAATGCCTTTATCAGAGAAATTTGCTATGAAGTTTTCCCAAATTTCCTTGTTTCATTCTAATTTTAACTACATTAGTTTTGTATCTGTGAAACCTTTTTACTTTCATATAATCAAAATTATCCATTTTACTTCTCTTGATCCTATCTTTTATTTGGTCATATACTCTTCCTTTATCCATATGTTTTACATATGTGATCCCTCAATTAACTTATGATGTCATCCTTTATATCTAAATCATTTATCCATTTTGAGTTTCTCTTGATATACAACATGAAATGTTCAATTATGCCTGGTTTCTTTAAAACAGCCTTCAAATTTTCTTGCCTAGATTTGCACAGCTAGTACACATCTAAGAGGGGATTGGAACTCAAGTCTTCTTGACTCTAGACCCAATGCTCTTCACTGTGCAGCCTAGCTACCCTGTTTTGAAGATTACCTTTTGAAATCTTGTGTTGCTAAACTGAATTCCTTTATATATTTTCCCCATGATTCCCGTGGTATTCTTGACCTTTTCTTTTTCCCACTGAATTTTGTTGCAATTTTTTCTATGTCTTTAAAGTAATTATTTGGTAATTTTATTGGCATGGCACTGAATAAGTAAATTAATTTGTGTAGAATTATTATTTTCACTACATTAACTCAGCCTACCCATAAACAATTCATATTTCTCTAATTGTTAGCTCTATCATTGTAACTATATTCATATAACCCCTGTATTTGCCTTGAGAGGTAAACCCCCATTTGTTTTATATTCTCTACAATTCTTTTAAAAGGAGTTTCTCTTTTTTGCCCCATCCTGCTGGGTTTTATTGGTGGTAAAGAAAATGGATGGTTTATGTGTTTATTTTATATTATTCTACTTCACTTCTTTTAACCCTAAATCCAGCCTTTTCTCTAATTTACCTTTGTGATCTAGATCAAGTGGCTTCTAAGAATCCTCTCAATGTTCATATTTTAGGATTCTATAATTTTCTGCTTCTGAATTGTTATGTAGATTCACAGGAAAAGATAGGGGGAAAGTCAGTTATCATGTTAAGATTTCATGGATTTTCTCCAAAGGTTCATACTTTTACCATCTTGTGATACTTTTTTGGCAAAGGATAATAAGATGCTTTGCAGACTCAACATCACTTAATAAAAACAATCAAGTAAGAGAAAATTGAATTTTATTTTTAAAAAGCAATTTAGCACATGTACAATTAAATAACGGTCTAGCTGAGTACATACTTATAAATCCATCCAAAACAGGGTTATTTTTTTTTGGTAATTTAAGAAGATATTTTCTGGAACAGGAACCCTAATGGTATAAGATTTGAAAGTATTTCTGAGAAGAATATGGGAGTGGATTATCCCTTGATAAGTCTCTTCCAACTAGAAGATCTCCTCATGCTGTCACAGGGGAAAACCAGAAGGGTTATGAATGAAGGAAAGCTGTCCTCTGCTAAAAAAAAAAAAAAAAAAAAAAAAAAAAAAAAAAAAAAAAAAAAAAAAGGAAGGAGAAAGTGAAAACAGGAAATCAAATTATCTTGCTTATATACCAACAAAGGAAAGAAAAAAATTCAAAATATTAAGATTTAATCAGAAAATAGCTCTGCCTGTCATTTCTACCTTTTATATTCGGGACAGGCTACTTCATAAAAGAATCTAGGCTTGCTTTTCCCCTAAGGGATAGAATCTGTTCAAAAGTCTTCCTTCCCAGTCTTTTGCCAGACCTGAGGGCTGATGGAATTATCTCTTTTTTAGGTTTGAATCAGTAGTGTCTTCTGCTGTTAGCAACAAAAATCTGCTCTCTATTTGGTAGCAAGATTCATGTAGGAGTCCACTTTCTTTACACCTATTATTTTGACTGATGTGAAGAAGGGCAGAGGTGAATTGTTCTGCACAGACTCCCATGTCAAATAGCTATAATCAGAGTCTTAACCTAGTTATGTATTTATTTAAAATATTTTGATGACTTGTTTCAATGTAATCTGTTTTCTTTCTAATCCTATGTATTTTATTCTTTGCATTTAAAAACATTGATCTAAAAAAAGTTGATGACTTCACCATAAATGCTACAAAAAGGTTTAAAGCTCCTGATAAAATATATACACATATGTATAAGTTCAGAATATGATATATAAATATATACATAACATGCATACATATATCTGGGTATATTATTTGCATTTCTTTTTTGATTCCTACTTTGACATGACTCTCTCATGCCATGTCATATCACATGTAATGAATTGTTTCTTAGTTTGATCAGGAAATTTGATGCAAATGATTGTTGTAAGTAATTTGATTTAATTTTTAAACCTTTATCTTCTATCTTAGAATCAATACTGTATGGTTCTAAGGCAGACTAGCAGTAAGAGCTAGGCAATGGGGGTTAAGTGACTTGCCCAGGGTCACACAGCTAGGAAGGATCTGAGGCCAGATTTGAACCCAGGAACTCCCGTCTCTAGGTCTGGCTCTCAATCCATTGAGCTACCCAGTTGTCCCATAGGTTAATTTTAAATTTCTTCCCTTTAACAGTCTTTCTCCCTACTCTACTAAGCTGCCCTCTGGTATATGAAGTACAACAATCTCTGATTTGTTTACCCTTCTGCTCCAATGGCCAGCCCTCATTACACAATTAGATGTTCTGCACCCGTCTCTGAGCATCCCTTTCACTAATCAGAATTGCTGCTGTCACTCTCTCACCTGGACTAGCTGTAGCTAATCATTGTTGTACTGGCAGTGGTCCCTCGGAGTTGATACTAGATACCCAACAAACAGGCATGATAGACAACGGGTACTCAGGAGGACCAAGGAAGAAGAAATAAGGGAGAACTAAAGTGTTTGGAGGAGGTTTTCATTTTACTCTCTCTTTGGCGAATAAGTGAGATTGAATAGTACTATACTGGGAAAAGCATTGCATGTGGAATAAAGAGACCTGAATTTGATGCCCGTCTCTGCCAATTTTAAGCTATGTGACTATGGGCAAGTCACTTCACGTCCCTGAGGATAAGTTCTTCCATATCTAGAGTAAATATTCTATGAATAGTGAATGGGAGAAATTTTAGTATTAACTTTTAAGGGAGGAATGAAGAGCTTATTCATAGAACTCATCACAATATTGACTCCTACCCTCCAGACAATCTATCCCCCTGCTATTTTCAATACTCATCTTTTTTCTGAATTAAATGCTAGAGCAATTTGAATATGAAGGTTCTTCCAACAGTTTGTCAGGAGCTAAAACTGAAACTGGCATTTCTAAGTTATTGTTTTCCTTTTGAGACCTTTCATCAGGTTGGAAGGAAGCCAGACTAATCCACTCTGGTTTAAAAAAAATATAAAAGAGGTTAGCATCTAGGTAACTTTATTTTGAGGTCTCTTTGAGGGCAGAAAGACTTGAGAACATGTATGTAAGTGGCTGAGAGACTTCTTCTCCCCTTTGCTTCTGAGACTATCCATAATGGGCAAACCGACTCAGTCCCAGATGCTCAGTCATATTGCTGTGCTTGGTTTTTATTGTCCCATTAAGCCATTTTGATAAAATGGAGAGCACTCTAGGCTTGGCATCATTGAATTGGAATTAGGGATCCAGCTCTGACCCTTATTAGCTGTGTGTCCTTGGACAAACTGCTTAACACCTCATGGCCACAATTTCCTCCTATTGAATTACTTCAATGGGTCCACAATCTGGATTCCTCATTTGTGAAACAGAGCTAATAATACTTGTTCTGTGTACTGCAGGTTATTGTTGGGATCAGATGAGATAGCTGTAACCAGTTCGGCACCTGAGTAGTCAGGCACCACCAGGTTGTGGCCAAGAGGACGGTGATCGATCCTTGTCTTTTTTCTTTCATGTGTTTACTCTGAGTTCATTTGTCCTAGGCTTGTCTGTCTCCTTAAAAGGGACACTAACTGGTCAAGAAAAAACATTTATTAATTGTATTCTATGTCTCAGACACCGTGCTAAGAACAGAGACTAGAAAGAAAGGCAAAAAAAATGATTCCTTCTCTTAAAGAGTTAACACTCCTAATCATTTCAATTCCACCCCTGCCTCAGATTCGTGCAGAAACAGTTCTATATCTGGTTTTCATATAAAAGTTTCTTACCTGAAGGCGATTAGGGGGAAGGTTTAGGGAGAAGAAAGTAAAAACAGATACTCAGATCACAAACAAATCAGGTTTAAATCAGGCAGCTGTATTGTCACACAGAAAGAACATAGTAAGCAATAAAGAAAGATGAAAGCAAATTGAGCTGTTAGTATGCAAGTATCCTTGAGATATTTGGGTCTGGGCTACTCATTGGCTATTTGACATTTCACCTCCACTAATTACAACTTGATCAATGTCAAGTGGCCTTTCCTCCCCTTTCCCAATGTTTTCTTTCTCTTTAGGCAAGTTTATTCTTCTGTGTGTGTGTGTGTGTGTGTGTGTTGCTAATTCAACTCGTCTAATAGTTGATGGAAAGACACTAGTTACCTTTCTAGATTTCCCAAAGCTCTAAACCGAAGGAAAGGAAATTTAGACAAGAGGCAGACACATAACTACATAGGGAGCTAGGAGCTCTTAGGCTAGCCAGATAGGGGGAAGAGCATCCCTTATCCATTTAGACTCCCATACTCAGAGCATCATACTCCCATCTTGAGGTGAGCAGGAAGTCAGAGGTTTAGGAACTGGTATTTCATTATATCCACAGAATGATGATTGAACAGTTGATTTAAATTTCCCTGATGGCAGATAAGAAGCAGGTGATATGTGTTCCTGCTCTTAAGTGAAGGGGAAAGGTGATAGAGCCTAAGACCAAAGTCCCTCTTGTAAAGGTGGGGCACCCAGGGATGTTTATTATTATTATTAAAATGTAACTAAATGGTTTGTGGGTACACACTGGGTTGAAGGAGAGACAGGACCAACCAGGATAGGGAGACCAGGGTTCACTGCCAAGCTTTTAACTGACACAGGAATGGCAGTTGGTCCAATGGTCACCCAGCTCACCCAGGCCAGGGCATATGGAACCATCAGGCAAAGTAAAGTTTATACAGTTTAATTGAGGGTAACTAAATAAAGGATGAGATAGGGGATTCTACACTTGAAAAAGTAAGGGCAAACCACAGGGGCAGGGAAGGACTTAACTACACTATCCTATTGACCTAAGCCAGGCAGGGCCCAAAGGAAGCAGTACTGAAGTCACAGGGAAAGCTTCTTCAAACCTGCTTCCAGCCAGGTTTGGTCAGGTCAGCTAAAGGGCCTGAGGATGGCTTTGGGGTCTCACGGTAATCCAAGGATGGTCACAGGATGCCAAGAGTCAACTCCACCAGGCGATCCAAGGTACCCAGGTAGGGAAAGTGAGTTTGAAATGCTGTCCACTAGATTCCAAATCAGTTCCCCACTTGGTGCAGCTCTGCAAGTCTATTGTCCACTTGCTGAAAGCCTTCACCTCTCAGGGTCCCAGGGAATCTGGATGCAGTTTTCCCCTAACTCTGAGATCTCCCAGGGTTAGCAACAGTTATGTCCAACCACTAATGGAGTCTCTCTCAGAGCACAAGCCCACTTCCTGCTCCTTCATTCCATCTTGGAATCCTCCAGCCCTTTCTGCTAGGTCCAACACTATTACTAAATTAATTGCTAAATAAACCCTCACAACACTCTTCCCCAATCCCTGCCAAGACCAATAGCCCCCACCTACCCAGCACCTGCTCAAACCATGAGACAAAGCCTCAGTAAAACCTGGCAGAACATTGGGATTTTGCTGTTGGGCCTAGACAACAAGGATATTGAAAATACTATGGCATCCTCTTGGGAGTTTGGGGAAAGCTGAAAGCTGCCTGAGGGAAAG
>NW_025384188.1:0-2020 GCF_016433145.1 Gracilinanus agilis
CCTTCCTTCCTTCCTTCCTTCCTTCCTTCCTTCCTTCCTTCCTTTCTATCTTAAAGGTTCTGAGGTCCCATCTGGGTTGCCAATTGAGAGTTGAAAGAAAACTATCTGACTTTGATCTTTTCAAAAACTATTTTAAATGAAAAACCAAAACCTCAGTTTCCCCAGCTTGAAATTGACTATCCCTCAAACCCCTGAATCTTCTCAGATTCAAAGGTCCCTCCTTGGCACAAGATTGGTCTTTATATCAACCAATCCCGGGCCCAGAAGTAGGAGGGGTGTGGCCTCTCACTAGCACAGGATTGGTCCATTCAAGACCAATCCCACACCAGAAAGTAGGGGGGAGGGACCCCTGGGGCACCTGGGGGATGCAGTTCTCCCTGCCACAATATTTTAAAACACACACATCCTTCCTTACTTTCTTTCTCCAAGTTGATGCATTGAAGGCTACTTGTCATAGATCAAAATTCTAGGCAGTGATGTTTTCGACTAGAAAAGCTAGGATGCCTCCAGGAAACAAACTTGGCAGAAAGATATCGAATCAGGCAAAGCCAGCCATAAGTTTGGCAAAAGCTACTCCCCCTTGTGTAATGATTGAAAAATAAAGAAAGCAGAGGAAAGTCAAGAGAAAACGATCTTTAATAATAAAAAAAAATATATACCTTCACTTCTAGGCTCCAAGTCCAATTCCAAAGCCCCTCTCTAGCATAAATGGACCAATCCCATGCCAGGAAGTATGGGAGGAGGGAACCCTGGAAGGTGCAAGGCATGCTGAGGGGTGTAGTTCCCTAGCACACAGTTTTTCTTAAAGCACACATTCCCCCTGGGATCCGTTGGGAGACCAGTCTCTCCAATGGATCCTGCAAACACAACCAAACTTTCAACTAAAAATACATACAGTTTCTTAAGGGGAAAATACAACAATTTGGGGGAGAATAAGGAAACAAAAGAGAAAAAGAACAAAACCAATTAGGGGGCAGTTCCCTTTGGCATGACAATATACATATAAAACTAATGTAGTCAACAAAACAAATGTACTCAACTCCACCCCCCCCCCCAAAGTTGAATTCAGCACAACCAAAAGTTCGCTCAGGATCTCTTGGAGCAGCGTGTGGTCTCTGAAGGCATCTTTATGGCATCTTCTGCAGGCAGTTCACTTTCTGGATTCTGGCAGGCAGCAAGTTTCTTACCTTAAAATTACTTTAAAAGAAGTTCAACTTTTCATTTCAAGATAGTAACACATTATAGAGGATATAGAGAAACATAAAAATCATACAGGGATATATGGCTGAGGCATGAAGTACATGAATCAATACCAAAGGAAAATATCAGAAACATCACAATGTTTAGCAATGTTTCTCTAGCATGGCATAGTTGTAAATATTCTCCTTCATCATTTACATCCCATTTTGGGTCATGCTCCAGTCAATGAACCACATTCCTTCCCTGGGCTTTATTAACAATTGAAATAATTTTACTTTTATCCCATTCTGTCAAAAAGGCTTGGAGCAAGTTTTGTACATCCTGGTATGCAGCATCATATGTACAAAATATATTGTCCAGGGTCTTAATGATTACAATAGGCTCATCCTCGAAAGAAGGAACATTTTTCTTGAATTTTTTAATATCCTGGGGAATAAAAGGTGTGTGGTGCTTTAAGGTCATCATGTCCCCATTCCTCTTTAAGGTGGGCACTTCCCTTAAGGGGAAAAGGCCTTCAAATGAATTGGTTGTGGTTCTTGTCTTTTTACTGGATGTCTGTGTTGATACAGAGAAAGTAAGGGGAGGGTCAGAGGGAGGAGCTGAGTTAGGGGATAGGCAGGGCTGGTGGCTGGGACAAGGGGCAGGAGAGGGCAGGGTAGCCAGGAACTGTACAAGATGAAAGAGGAGAAAGAGGTATAGGTGGGGAATGATCTTCCTTCTGAGGTATAGATGGGGAATGATCTTCCATTTGTATCTGGAGACCAGGCAAGGATTTTTGAAAGCATCCATTTGGGCCTGCATTTGGATCTGCATTTGAAGC
>NW_025384189.1:0-1812 GCF_016433145.1 Gracilinanus agilis
GGAAACTTTTAGCTTTTTTTAATTGTCAAATTTCCAGAAATGGAGCTTTCTTTTTAAACTTATTAATGCAATAGCAATTATCTCAAATTTGCCCTGTCATCTGACTTTGAGCCATGTGCTCACTACTGCAGGATGCAAAATTATTAAGTATAAGAAATTAGAGTAGTAACCTGCCTAACTGAAAACCAAAAAACAAAAACTAACTCCTAAATCAAAATATCAAACCCTCTTAACAAAAAATACCCAAACCACATAAAACCCCCTAAACACACATTTATTGAGTAGTCCCTGAGGTTTCTTTGATATATATTGGTACGTAGATATAATGATACATGTCTAACTACAAATATATGCTGTGGATGGAAAGTAAAAGTTTTTGGAGGGCAGAGAGTTCATTTTTCCCTGGAGCAAATTAATCTTTTATAACCTGTATTATGAGAAGCAATTAAAAAAAAGGAAACAATCATGGGGACCTTATTTGGGACTCTTTCGGGCTTGAGTTAACATTTGCACCAGTCAGAGATTTTCAATTAGTAGTGCCTTAGAAAACAGGGACCCCTGCCTTTGTCAGCGAGTGAGAGAAGAAGAGCAAATAGATTGGAAATGGCCTTATAGCTCCAGCTCCTGGGAAAATGTAACAGGTGTTCCAGCTCAGCTGGGTGTGAGATTGATGAAAAAGGCCCACTCAGACTTTGCCCATAGAATTCCCCTTTCTAACCAGGGCTTCAAGGAGGAAGAAACTAATGACTTCATTACCATCTCAATTCTGGGAAATGCTTGGTCCAGACCTGAATCATGAAAGGAAAGGTATAGCACTCTGTGTGACCTTACAAGATCAAAATGTTATTTAGAGCAATTCCATTAGTCAGGGCTATAAACCTGAAAGAACACACCCTTTCGGGCTTACTCTTTACCCATAAAATAAAAAACAAAACAAAACAAAACAACACACACAAAGATAGAAGTGAGGGGGGGCAAGAAAGGGGGAAAAAAACCATATTCTGCAGGCATTGTGTAGCATTATTTCCTCTGCTTTCTTTGAAAAGCCTCCACTTCCAGCACTTCTTCCCTTCATTCTGTGTTGTGACACATTCAATGGCTCTTGTCCCTTTCCCACTTCCAGTGGGTTATAATTGGGGGGTAAAGCTGAAGCCAAGAATGATGTCAAATTTTCAGGCAGTACAAGATGAAATAAATCTCTTCAGTCCTAATAGTACTTAACAGAACTAACAGTAGTAATTAACAGCCATTTTTTATTAGATAATTACTTCTTTTATTAATCCAGAATGGGAAAAACATAGCATGTGAGAGATTGTCTCCTGTCCTATTCAACCTTAAAAACAGTCCTTGGGAGCTGTTTTTATTTTATTTTGCATTGAAACATCAACTAAAGAAAAAACTCAGCCAGTGAAAAATATCATTTCAGCCAACTTCTTACTGTCCATTTGTCACTAGGGTGGGAGTAGTAATTTGTCCCCCTGATCCTCCTTTAGGATCATATTATTGGATCAGAGATTTATTGCTGGAAGGGACCTTTACAATTTAACAACATAGATTTAGTGCTGGAAGGGACCTTAGAGATCACCTAGTCCAAACTCCTAATAGATGAAGAAACTGAAATCTAGAGAGGTTAAATCAATCAATCAATCAAATGAATTTATTAAGCACTTAGTTATGTTTCAGTTACCATATTAGATTTCAAGGATACAAATACAAAAATAATTAAGTCCTTGATATCAATGTCATGTGGCTATTAAGAGGCAAAGCAGGGATTTGAACCCAAATTCTCTTGTTCAAATTCAGCACTTGGTT
>NW_025384190.1:0-8478 GCF_016433145.1 Gracilinanus agilis
CTAGAGTCCTAGTTCCATGCTGAGGAAAGTCCTCAACTAGCCTCCATATATATATATATATATATATATATATATATGAAGAAGTAATGACAAATCAAGACAAAGAGAACATTGTGGAAAATGAGATAGATAATTTTATTATGTTACACTAAAAATGGTTTGTACAAACAAACCCAATGCAACCAAGATTAGAGGGAAAACAACAATTGTTTTCATGGAGGAATTTTATAGCAAGTGTCTCTGACAAAGTCCTCATTTCATCAATATCTAGAGAACTGAGTTGAATTTATAAGAATTCAAATAATTCTGAATTTAAAAGGTCAAAGGTTATGATCAAACCAGGGACGACTCATTAACATCCACAAGAGGACCCTCAACAGAAGGACCATTTAGGTAGCAAACTCAGTGATGAATAACCACAATGTGGTCCTCTGGAAACTAATCTCTCCAGAAGCCAGGAAATGAGTTAACTTTTCACTCACCCATGTGGTAGTCCAAAGGGGGAGATCCAAGAGCAGCCTTATCAAAAAAAAACTAGAGTCCCAGTTCCATGCTGAGGAAAGTCCTCAACTAGCCTCCAGAGGCTGGAAAGTGCTCAAAGACCTTGTGACAAGACTTTTTATTTTACAACTTTAAAAGTTGTCACTTTTAAAGACCCTTTTTTATGTCACTTCCTGTTCCTTTCTCCACTTTAGGGGACCAATTGTAGTCTTTAAATTTGCTTAGGACTATCCATGGGGCAGTCAGTCATTTCTGGAGGTGTACCTTTAGTAAGTATGTTTTGGACTTCCCATACTTAAACATTAACTAGGGGTATATTTGCTTTTTGTTGATTACATTTAAAAGTAGGCAAGGGGAGAGTTAATCCAATCTTCACAATCCCCCCTGTGATCCTTTGGTAGACTAGTCTCCCCAATGGATCATTTAACCTAATCAGCTTCTACCTCTAAAGATCTTCTAACTACAGGTGAATATATTACACCTTCAAAGAGAAAACTACAATAGTTAGAGATAAGAGTAAAATAGAAGAGAGAGAACACAAATCCAATGTTTGCTAGGCACATTGAGAAAAAAACAATTAGGTGGCAATCCCTTTTGGCATAAAAGTTTACATTCAGAATAACTGCATTCAACCCCCTTCAGTTCAATCAATTGCATCCCAAAGTTCATTCTGGATCTTCTTGATGCAGTGTATGAGGTTTCTGCAGGCATCTTTCTCCATGCAGTTAATTTTCTGGATTCAAGGAGTTAGCAAGTTTCTTTCCCTGAAATTTTTCTCAAAAATTTTTAAATTGTGGATTTTGTGAAAAATACTAAAATCATGGCATTTTCCACTATATTTTCTTCATGGGTTTTTATTGTTATGAGTGATATATTTTTTAGGGAATGAGTAATATAGAAAAATGTATTGTATGACAGCAAATGTTTTAAACCATATTGACTGTCTCAGGAAATGTGGAGAAAGGAAGGAAGGGGAGAATCTGAATACTAAATGCCAGATAAGAATTGTCAAAAAGTGTTTCATCATCTTTGATCTTATGCACATATTTTTTTCTATTTAATTCTTTTTTTTAACATTTATTAATATTCATTTTTAACATGGTTACATGATTCATGCTCCTCCTTTCCCCTTCAACCCCCCCCCCGCCCCCCTTCCCTACAATAGGGGAGAGATTGGGTTTAGATCAACATCTCACACCCTACACCAAGATAAATTCAGAATGGGTGAACGACTTGAATATAAAGAGGGAAACTATAAACATGTTAAGTGAACACAGAATAGTATAATTGTCAGATCTCTGGGAAAGGAAAGACTTTAAAACCAAGCAAGAGTTAGAGAAAATTACAAAATGTAAATTAAATGGTTTTGATTATATTAAGCTAAAAAGCTTTGGTACAAACAAAAACAATGTAGTCAAAATCAGAAGGGAAACAACAAATTGAGAAAAAATCTTTATAACGAAAAACTCTGACAGGGGTCTAATCACTCAAATACACAAGGAGTTAAAGCAATTGTATAAAAATCAAGCCATTCCCCAATTGATAAATGGGCAAGAGACATGAATAGGCAATTTTCAGATAAAGAAATCAAAAATATCAAAATGCACATGAGAAAGTGTTCTAAATCTCTAATAATTAGAGAAATGCAAATCAAAACAACTCTGAGGTATCACCTCACACCTAGCAGATTGGTTAAAATGAAAGAAGGGGAGAGTAATGAATGTTGGAGGGGATGTGGCAAAATCGGGACATTGATGCATTGCTGGTGGAGTTGTGAAATGATCCGGCCATTCTGGCTGGCAATTTGGAACTATGCTCAAAGGGCTATAAAAGACTGCCTGCCCTTTGATCCAACCATACCATTGCTGGGTTTGTACCCCAAAGAGATCATAGATAAACAGACTTGTACGAAAATATTTATAGCTGCGCTTTTTGTAGTGGCAAAAAACTGGAAAATGAGGGGATGTCCTTCAATTGGGGAATGGCTGAACAAATTGTGGTATATGTGGGTGATGGAATACTATTGTGCTAAAAGGAATAATAAACTGGAGGAATTCCATGCAAATTGGAGAGACCTCCATGAAGTGATGCAGAGCGAAAGGAGCAGAGCCAGAAGAACATTGTACACAGAGACTGATATACTATGGTAAAATCAAATGTAATGGGCTCCTGCACCAGCAGCACTGCAATGACACAAGACAGCTCTGAGGGATTTATGGTAAAGATGCTACCCACATTCAGAGGAAGGACTGCAGGAGAGGAAACATATAAGATAAACAATTGCTTGAATGCATTGACTGAGGAGGACATGAATGGGAAATAGACCCTGAACAAGGACACTTGTTACAACCAGTGGAAATGTGGGTTGGCCATGAGTGGGGGGAGATTGGGGGGTGAAGGGGAAAGTAGGGGCATAAAGTATGTAAACAGATTAAAAATGAATATTAATAAAAAAATAAAATAAAAAGACGGGAATAATAAGGAAGGGGATAGAAAGAGAAGTAAATCAAGGGAGGGGACATAAAGCAAACCCCTGGTTTAAAAGGAAATAATGTAAGAAGAATGGGGTAGAACCAGGAGAGGATACTAAAATGTTGAGGAATACACAACTGATAATTATTACTCTGAATGTGAATGGGATGAGCTCACCCATAAAACGGAAGTAAATAGCAGAGTGGATTAGAAATCAAAAGCCTACCATATGTTGTCTACAAGAAACACATAGGAGTTGGGTGGACCTACACAGGTTTAAGGTAAAGGGCTTGAGGAAAATCTTTTGGGCTTCAAATGAGAAGAAAAATTTGGGAGTGGAGATCATGATTTCTGACAAAGCCAAAGGAAAAATAAATATGATTTAAAAAGACAGGGAAAGTTATTACATCCTGATAAAGGCAATTTAGCCAATGAGGAAATAACAGTGCTCAATGAGCATGCACCAAATGGCATAGCATCCAAATTTGTAAAGGAGAAACTGGCAGTGCTCAAGAAGGAAATAGATAGTAAAACCATACTAGTGGGAGATCTAAATATTCCTCTTTCAGATATAGATAAATCAAACCAAAAAATAAATAAGAAAGAGATAAGAGAGGTGAATGAAGTCCTAGAAAAATTGGATTTAATTTATATGTGGAGAAAAATAAATAGGGACAAAAAGGAACACACCTTCTTTTCAGCTGCACATGGTACATTGACAAAGATTGACCATGTAATAGGGCATAGAAACATTGCAAACAAACACAAAAGAGCAGAAATGATAAATGTAACCTTCTCAGATCATAATGCAATAAAAATAATAATTAGGAAGGGCACCTGGACAGCAAATCAAAAACTAATTGGAAATTAAATATTATTCTCCAAAACCATCTAGTCAAAGAAGAAATCATAGAAATAATCAAAAATTTCATTGAAGAGAATAACAATGATGAGACATCCTACCAAACTCTGTGGGATGCAGCCAAGGCAGTACTCAAGGGGAAATTTATATCCTTGAGTGTATATATTAACAAATTAGGGAGGGCAGAGATTAATGAATTGGGCATGCAACTTAAAAACTAGAAACCAAGCAAATTAAAAATCTCCAGATGAAAACTAAATTAGAAATACTAAAAATCAAGGGAGAAATTAGTAAAATCAAAAGTAAAAGAACTATTCAATTAATAAAGAATACTAGAAGCTGGTATTTTGAAAAAAACAAATAGACAAAGTACTAGTCAATCTAATAAAAAAAGGAAAGAAGAAAACCAATATTTGTCTGGCTCTGCTCCTATTGCTCTGCATCAATTCCTGGAGGTCTTTCCAGTTTACATGGAATTCCTCCAGTTTATTATTCCTTTGAGCACAATAGTATTCCATCACCAGCATATACCACAGTTTTTTCAGCCATTCCCCAATTGTAAACTGGAAAGACCTCCAGGAATTGATGCAGAGCAATAGGAGCAGAGCCAGAAGAATATTGTATAAAGAGACTAATACACTGTGGTAAAATAGAATGTAATGGACTTCTGTACTAGCAGCAATGCAATGACCCAGGACAATTCTGAGCTATTTATGGAAAAGAATGCTACCCACAAAGGATTAATTTCCCCTCTTGTCTATTGTTAGCTAATCAAATAACAAAACTTAAAGTACCCCCTACTTACCATTAAATATGAGAGTTTAGATGTCTCTTACTAAAGTAAGTGATAACTCCAAAAACCACTACCATCCCTCCCCCTGCACAGTGCTAGGCAAATTGAAAGACTGCCATTGGTTTCTGTAAATAAGGAGTGATTGTAAATGACATGGAAAAAAGAGTATAAAAAGAGACCAACATGGTCTAGCATTGATTCCCTTTCTGGCATTTGGAGAGATTGGTTATAGAGATCTCTGTTTTGACTTGGAGGAGACCTTTTCGCATTAGAATGGCAATTAGAGTATTTAGATAAACAGTTCTCTTTCTCCTACATTTTCTCTCTTTACTATCACTACTTTGGTGTAATAAAGCTATTAGTAGCCTCAAAATTTAATTTTATTTATTATAATCTGGAGACTTTAATCATTACAATGCAAAAATCTTAAATAAAAAGTAGCCAAAATACTTCAGAGTTATCACAAAAATTATTCATTATGTCCAGGTGAGATTTATACCAGGAATGCAAAGATCGTTTAATATTAGGAAAGCTATCCACATAATTGACCATATCAATAGTCAAACCAACAGAAATCATATGATAATTCCAAGAGATGAAGAAAAATCCTTTAACAAAATACAACCTCCCTTCCTATTGAAAACCCTACAAAGTATAGGAATAAAAGGGAATTTCCTCAAAATAAAACAAGCAGTGTATATCTAAAACCATCAGCAAGTATTATCTCCAATGGGGACAAGTTAGGAGCCTTCCCTATAATATCAGGAGTAAGAAAGGACCTGCATTATCACCTCAATTATTTAACATTATACTAGAAAGGCTAGTGCTAGCAGTTAGAAAAGAAAAAAGAAATTGAAGGGATTGAAGTAGGCAATGAGGAAATTAAACTATTACTCTTTTCAGATAATATGATAGTGTATTTCAAGAATCCTATAAAATAAACTAGAAGGCTAGTTGAAATAATTGACAACTTCATCAAAATTGTAGGGTATAACATTAACCCACATAAATCATCAGCATTTCTATATATTTCAATCAAAACTCAGCAGCAGGAGGTAAAAAAGAGAAACTCCATTTAAAACACTTTAGAGAATATATAAAATATTTAGGAATCTATCTATCAAGACAAAAATAGGAATTATATGATCACAAGTACAAAACACTGATCACACAATTAAAACTAGATCTAAATAATTGGAAAAAACATTAATTGCTCCTGGGTTGGACAAGCTAATATAATAAAAATCACAATCCTACCCAGATTAATTTACTTATTCAGTGCCATTCCTTTCAAACTACCAAAAAACTCTTTTAATAGAATTAGAAAATATTATAACAAGGTTCATTTGGAAGAACAAAAGATGAAACACATTATGGGAAATAATGAAAAAAATATAAAGGATGGGGGCCTAGCAGTACCAGATCTTAAATTGTACTATCAAGTGGTGTTCAAAAATACAATATCGTACTGGCTAAGAGAAAGAAGGGTGGATCAATTGAATAGACTAGGGGTAAATGGCCTCAGCAAGTTAGTGTTCAATAAACCCAGAGATCTCACTTTTAGGACAAGAACTCACTATTTAACAAAAACTGCTGGGAAAATTGGAAAACAGTATGGAAAAAATCAGGTTTAGAATAACATCTCATACCCTATCTCAAGAAAAATTCAAATTAGGTAAATGACTTAAATAAAAAGAGTGAAATCATAAATAAATTAGGTGAACATAGAATAGTATACCTGTCAGATATATGGGAATGGAAGGAACTTAAGATCAAGCAAAAGATAGAGAACATTACAAAGGTTAAAATGAATGATTTTGATTACATCAAATTAAAGTTTTTGCACAAACAAAAGCAATGTAACCAATATTAGAAGGAAAGCAACAAACTTGGAAAATATTTATAACTAAACTCTCTGACAAAGGTTTAATTACTCAAATATATAAGGAATTAAGTCAAAGATACAAAAAATCAAGCTGTTCCCCAATCGACAAATGGTGATGATATATGTATAGGTAGTTTTCAGATGAAGAAATCAAAACTATCAATGAACACATGAAAAAGTGTTGGAAATCCTTCCTGATTAGATAAATGCAAATAAAAACAACTCTGAGATGCCACCTTACACCTAGAAGATTGGCCAGTACGTGTAGGAAAATATAAGTAATGGGGTCACCAGGGATATTAAAATCAACTATGGGGTTTGTGGGAACACTATCTGGGATGTAAGAGAGACTAAAACTGATCACTAAAGTCTTGTACAGCTACACCACTCCCAACTGGAAAAATAACAGCCAACTGTCACTCTGGCCAGAGGCCTTGAATTAACTGACAAGGTAACAAGGTGAAATTGCGTTTTAATTAGAAACAACTAAAAGGAGGGATAGGAATGACTACTCTAAAATCTTAACATCTAATAACAAAACCCAAAGGGACAGGGAAGGATTTATTCACTACACTAATTTAAGCTATCTAACTAACAGGGCCCAAGGAGCTATACTGGAGTCTCTGGGTTTCTGCCTCAAACCTGGAACCTGCCAGGCTTGAGTACAGCTGGGGCTTTTGTGGCTTTGGGATTTCTCACTGCAATCCACTGATGATGTCTGGATGCCAGGAGCTACAGTTGTCTCAGGAACTAAGCAGTAAGGGTTTTGCTTGAAGCACTGTCCTCTTCTCTTGTTCTTTCCTTAAATGCCACACCACACAGGATCCCAGGGGAAAACAGGATGCAAGGTGTCCTTTGCTCTGAGTTCTCCCAGGCTGGCAACAGTTTTTGCCTACCATTAATGGAGTCCACACACAGAACACACATAGACTTCCTCCTCCTTCATTCCAACCTGGAATTCCCAGCTCCAGCTCCTTCCTGCTAGGTACTTCCTAATCAATATATAATCAATACCTAATAACTAGCTAATCTAATCTTACTCATAACATATGGCAGTAAAGAAAAGTGACAAATGTTGGAGGGGATGTAGCAAAACTGGGACACAAATACACTGTGACTTGTGAATTAATGCAATCATTCTGGAAGGCAATTTGGAACTATGACCAAAGAGATTTAAAAGACTGCCTACCCCTTGACCCAACCATACCACTGTTGGATTTGTACCCCAAAGAGATATTAAGGAAAAATACTTGTACAAAATTATTTATAGCCTCTCTCATTGTCGTAGCAAAAAATCGGAAAATGGGTGTTGGGGGTGTCCATCGATTGGGTAATGGCTGAACAAATTGTGGTAATTGAAGATGATGCAATACTATTGTGCTGAAAAGAATGAACTGGAGGATTTCTATGTGAACTGGAATGTAGTTCAAGAACTGATGCAGAGCAAAAGGAACAGAACCATGGGTATGTTGTACACAGAAACTGATACATTATGGTACAATCAGATGTAATAGACTTTTCTACTAGCAGCAATGCAATG
The DNA here is from genome assembly GCF_016433145.1 of Gracilinanus agilis. Lineage (NCBI taxonomy): Eukaryota > Metazoa > Chordata > Mammalia > Didelphimorphia > Didelphidae > Gracilinanus > Gracilinanus agilis. Next base: position 8,054 of record NW_025384190.1, read on the forward strand.
ATCCAGGACAATTTAGAACTTATGAGAAAGAACACTAACAACATCCAGAGAAAGATCTGTGGCAATAGAAATACAGAAGAAAAAGATATGATCCATTACTTGTTTGTACTAGTATGTGTTTAGGATATTGGCATTAAAAGATCACTCTAATGCAAATATGAATAATATTTAAATAGGTTTTGAACAATGATACATGTATAACCCAGTGGAATTGCTTGTCACCTTTGGGGGTGGGGGAGGGAAGAAGCATGGGAAAAATCATAAAATATGTAACCATGGAAAAATATTCCTAAGAAATAAATTACTTGAAAAAAATACTCAAATCATGTTAATTGCTTTCATAATGTTGAATTAACCTTCATTAAATACAACTTGGACATGGATAATAATAATAATTATTATATATATATGTATATGTGTATATA
>NW_025384191.1:0-2626 GCF_016433145.1 Gracilinanus agilis
TGGTGGGGGGAAGGATAGGGGGAGGTGTACGAGCATGCTCAATCCGCCCTGGTTTAGTGGATTACTGACAGCTCAGCAGACTGCGCTCACTGGCACCCCCTGGTGGTTATATATATATAACTGAAAGGGACTGGATTGTTTTATACCTTTCCAGTAAAGGTGGATGCTGAGAGTCTAAGCAAGGTATTATGAACTTAAGAAGAAAATGGCAAATCACTCCAGAATCTTTGCTGTGAAAACTGTGTAACTCTGGGCAAGTCCCTTTTGGCCTCAATTTCCTCATCTGTCAAATGAGCTGAAGAAGGAAATGGCAAACTGTTATAGGGGTGCAAATGGTGAACCCCTGGGCTCGGGAAGGAAACCTTTCTCAAGAATGAGAGGACTCCAAACTTAGCTTAAAAGTAAAAATAAATATTTATTAGTAAGATAGGATTAATGGCCAGCAAGACAGCATGAGTGGAACAGCTATGGGAGGCTGCCCCCCCCCTCCCAGTCCCCCAGTTCTTAGTTTTTTATCTTCTTTCCAGTAGTGTGGACGTGACTCCTTGCACTCAGGCATTCTGTGGGTGCGGGGTCTGTCCAAGATCCTCAGGGCCCAGGCTATCTGGATGTGTCCCTGAGATGTATCTCCTCCTTCTATCTCAACTCAAAGGACATCCAAGGACCATGGTCTTTGCCTCAGGAATCACAAGGGTAGGAAGGAGGAAGGGAATTTCCCCGTTCACAGCCTGCCTGAGTTAAGGGGCACAGGGTCCCTGCCATCTCTGCACAATGCCCATGTTACAAACCACTCTGATATCTTTACTAAGAAAACTGTATGACCCTGGGCAAGTCACTTAACCCTGTTTGCCTTGGTTTCCTCATCTGTCAAATGAGCAGGAGAAGGAAATGGCAAACTGCTCCATTTTCTTTGTAAAGGAAAACTCCAAACACAGTTATAAAAACCTGGATTCACATTCTGCCTCTGACACTTATTCACTGCGTGATTGTAAGTATATTATTTAACCTCTCTAAACCTTGACATCTTCTTTAGATTTAACCATAACTAGGGAAGAATTTTAAATAATATTTTATTTTTCCCAATTACATGTAAAAACAATTTCTCACATTGATTTAAAAAAAATTCTAAGTTCCAGATTCTCTCCATCTCTCCCCTCCCTGTTCCCTGAGATGGCAAGCAATTTGATACAGGTTATGCATGTGCAATCATGCAAAAGAACCAAGGTATTCTTGCCTCCACAGTAAATTCAGTTGGATGTGGGTGGTGATGGTGGTGGTGATGGTGTAAGGCAGTGATGGGCAACCTTTTGAGCTTGGTGTGTCAAAATTCACCAAAAAACTGAGCATAACTCTGGTTGTGTGTCACTTCGAGAAAAAAGCCATAATTTCACAATATTTATAGTTTAAATAACAAAAATGTATAATTGTAATGTATAACTGTATTTAATAAAGCAAAATAGGTAAATTAATATTGGTAAATTAATATAGGTAGAATTGTCATCTATAGTGCACAGAGTGTCTACACTATACTACAGCAAATGTTTCATCCTCAGCATGTGGCCCCATCCTTCTCTGTATGCGGCCGCGTGTCATCAAAAATGGCTATGCAACTGACACGGCTGTCATAGATTTGCCATCACCGGTGTAGAGATGGATTGCCCTAATGAGGTAAAACCAGATGGCCAATCCCCTAGAGCAGTGATGGGGAACTTTTTAGAGACCATGTGTCCTGTCTTGCCCCTAGGAGATCTAGTACCTCTCCCCTCCTCCCCCCCCCCCCAGGGGTGGGGAAGTGAGGAATGTTCTCAGGCACAAGGAGAGGGGAAGAGGAACTGCTCCCTCCAGAGTCCCTCTGACTTTCTAGTAAATAACTGGTGGGTGATGGCATACATTACCATAGATAGGGGTCTATGTACCCTCTTTGGCACACATAGGAACATAGGTTCATCATCATGGCCCTAGTACAGGGGTCGGCAACGTATGGCTCTCGAGCCATATCTGGCTCTTTTGAGGGCCAGATATGGCTCTTTCTGCAGGAGCCATAAAGTCAAATTTTTTTCAGGCACTGTCACAGGATCGTGCACTGTGAGCACTGTACAGCTCTCATGAAATTACATTTTAAAAAATGTGGCATTTATGGCTCTCATGGCCAAAAAGGTTGCCGACCCCTGGACTAGAGTATCTGGTCAATACTCCCACGGCAAGGAGATGGTTTCTGAATCTTCCCTTCCAAAATCCTACAGAGGATGTGGAATACCAAGATGATGGGACCCTGGGAGTGACATCCTGGGACTGGATGAGAAACAGGCAGGTAATACAGTAGAGGAGTCCTGCAGGGAGGACAAAGCCCTAATTATCCCACTTTAACCAAATTATAGATGAGTTTGATATTGACTGAAAAGCCCAGTTTATTTTGGGGCTGAGGTGTTATAGTGTAGATTTGCTCCATCTTTCTTCCTTTCTTCCTCCCTCTTTCTCTCCCTCCCTCCCACTCTCTCTCTTTTTTTCTTCCTTCCTTTTTTTCTCTCTTCTTTCCTTCCTTCCTTCCTTCCTTCCTTCCTTCCTTTCTATCACTCTCTTTCTCTCTTTCTTTCTCTCTTTCTCTTTCTTTCTTTCTTCCTTCCTT
>NW_025384192.1:0-8032 GCF_016433145.1 Gracilinanus agilis
ATATATATGTATACATATATATATAATAGCAATATATTTTCTCTTTTAACACCATGAATATACACAATTTCTTTTTTAAAGTTAGATTTAAGTTAGAATGAGTAAAAAAAAATAAAAGTCTGTGAAAAGAGCAAGAAAGCTAAGAAATTTTATATGGATTTTCCAGGTTGTGGGAGTGCTGTGCCCCTAACCCCCATGAGATGGAAAGGATAACTGGATAGGTTTTATTTCAGCTTCTGATTAAGGCTAGATAGAAGGCTAGACCACCTCAACATTGGAGACATCCCTTGCCAAGACACATATCTGATTATATAGGGACATGTATTTCTTATGTCCACTGAACTTCTGGGTACCATTATAAACAAAAATTGCAATATAGGTGCTTCTTTGCATTATAAAGCTTTCCTGCAATGAATGAAGATGCTTCTTGTTTGAATTATATTCCTCAGGCAAGGAAGAACTCCTTTATCTTCTTCTGAGAGATGAGTTTCAAGGTCTTTAAAATCTATGATCCTGTGAACTCACAGAATGGGGAAAATGCCAAATGGTTCTCATTGCTGAGATGCAGTAAAGGTATGAAAGTGAAGGAGAGAGGTCAGAAGGTAGAGATGCAAAGCAAGAGGAAGCAAGGAAGATTTATGAGCTGGATCCATGATGGAATACCCTACTCTAATCAATCAATCATTCCATCAACCAATCAGCCTCCAGGCACTAATGAAACTGCAGATCCACCAAAGGCTCACAGTAGGATAACAATAATGAATAATAATAATAATTTACATTTATATAACTGTGGCTTGAGGCATGCTAAAGGTCACTAGCCATAGTTTAGCAACCTCTATTGATGTATTTCCTTTTATAGGAGAACTAGAAATCATTAATGACAGCTAAAAACTCACATGTTTAATCAAACAGGCAGGCAGATGAAGTGATCCCTCCATGCACAAGGTGGGTACATTCTCCCCCCAAGTCACCATGCCAATGGTAGAAGAGATGCCTCACACAGAGAATAATGACCAGAAGATACACATGCCAGGCTCTGACTTAAGAGATTAACATGGAATTCAGGATGGATTATATGTCATAGGATAATAAATCTAGAGTTTGAAGTGATTTTAGACATATTGGGGCATAATCCTGTGGCATGCCAGGTATATTCTAATCTTGAAAGTATTATTGATGTATGGTATCACACTCATGGTCATTTTATTTCTTGATCATTGTATGTAATTGGTACTCTGTTAATCCTGACCACTCTCCAAACCAAATGGTCAGGAGAATTCCTGGACAGGACCAAATGGTCCTAGCTAGCACCTTATCAGACCACATTTCTTTCCAGCTCACATGTCTGAATAACCTCCTCCTCTTTGATCATGTGGTTGTCTATTGAGCCAATGTTAAACCCTATACCATGTCACATGTTCATTAGCTACCTCCCATTCCACATTCCTTGACACCCCAATAAAAGTTTGGGAACATATGCAGCTCTTTCTCTCTTTACCACCATGAGAGGAGCAAACATGCTGGAACCCATGTGATGAACTCTTTGTCTCTGAGTCTTTCTTCCTTTGTCATGTTCCCTCTCTTTTTCTATTCCCTTCACTCATTTTCCCTCAGTTTCCGACTCTCCTTCTCAGGTGTCCACCCATGAATATAATAAGTTGTAGTTGCAGGCAACCACGGTACATGCAGATCACATCAAATCCTCTCCTTTCACAGAACAGGAAATCAAGACTTAGGAAGGATAAATGACTTGTCAATGGACACAAAGCTAGTAGGTACAGAGGTGGGATTGGAACTCATGTCTTCCTGACTCTATTTAACAAGTTTACTGTCTGCTGTGAATAATAAGGAGAACCTCAAGGAGAATCTGAGGATTTGAAATTTGAAAATTTGTCTCAGTGATGTGATGCATGGTTGTTGTTGTTCAGTTCTTTCAGCCATATGCATCTCTTTGAGACTCAATTTGAGGTTTCCTCAGTAAAGTTATTGCATTGGTTTGCCATTTTCTTTCCAGCTCATTTTATTTTATTTTATTAGAAAATTTTATTAAATTGATTAATTTAGAATATTTTTCCATCATTACAAGATTCATGTTCTTTCTCTCCTATTCCTCCACCCCCTCCCGTAGTTCAATTCCACTAGGTTTTACATGTGTCATTGATCAAGATCTATTTCCTTATTACTGATATTTGCATTAGGGTGATTGTTTAGAGTCAATATCCCCAATCATAACCCCATCAACCCATGTGATCAAGCAGTTGTTTTTTTTTTTTTCTGCGTTTCTTCTCCCACAGTTCTTTCTCTGGATTTGGATAGTGTTCTTTCTCATTAAGTCCCTCAGAATTGTCCTGGATCATTGCATTGCTGCTAGTAGAGAAGTCCATTACATTGGATTGTACCACAGTGCATCAGTCTCTGTGTATAATGTTATCCTCTTCTGTTCCTTTCACTCTGTATCACTTCCTGGATCTCTTTCCAGTTCACATGGAATTCCTCCAGTTCATTATTCCTTTGAGCACAATAGTATTCCATCACCAACAGATACCACTATTTGTTCAGCCACTCCCCAATTGCAGCGCATCCCCTCATTTTCCAATTTTTCACCACCACGAAGAGCATGGCTATAAATATTTTTGTATAAGTCTTTTTACCTATTATCTCTTTGGGGTACAAACCCAGCAGTGGTATGGCTGGATCAAAAGGCAGACAGTCTTTTAAGACCCTTTGAGTATATTTCCAAATTGCCATCCAGAATGGGCTGCAGCTCATTTTAAGGATGAGAAAACTGAGGCAAACAGGGGTAAGTGATTTGCTGAGGATCATGTAGCTAGTCTGAGACTGAATTTGAAATTCATAAAGCAAAGGAAAACCCTAAATCCCTAAACTAATGCTACTTTTAATTGTTTTAGGAGAGGAGGACTAATGTGTGGGGCAGCTAGGTGACACGGTGAATAGAGTGCAGGGCCTGGAGTCAGAAAGACCTGGTCTGAGGCACATACAAGCTATGTGTCTCATGGCCAGTCATTTAAGCCTGTTTGCCTCAGTTTCCTCATCTAAATGAACTAGAGAAGGAAATGTCAAGCCACTCCAGTATCTTTACTAGAAAAACCCAAATGGGATCACAAAGAGTCATAAATGACTGAAATATGACTCAACAGCAACAACAACATAATACAAAGAACGAGAGAAGCCATAGTTCCACTGTGGCCAGACTTCATCTGTTTGGTTCTGAACACTACATTTTTGGAAAGATCTTGGTAAGTTTGTCACAGAGGAGGGTGAACAGGATGAGGAAGGGCCAGGAGACTTGGAACACTGACTGAAGGATGGGGATGTGCAGCCTGGAGAAGAAAGACCTTTGGAGGACCAGAGAGCTACCTTAAAGTAGAAAAGGACCTCCATTTAAATCTTCTCCTTGGCCTTAGAGGGCAGAACTAGGAACATTGAGGAGAAATGGTGAAGTGGCTGGGTTTTGTTAGCTCTAAGGAGAAACTTACAAATGTAAAACTCTCCAAAAGTAGAAGAGGGTCCAGTAAGGGGTCAGAACTAAATGAACAAGTGATTGACCTTGGGAGAAAGGGTCCAGCAAAGTCTGGCTGATGTGTTGAATCATGGCAACAGTTGACATAATATTTGTACTCCAAGATGTCCTTGAGCCATGGTGGAATGGTTTTTCTAGTCTGGTGGACTGAGTTCAAACTTCACTGACAGTATGTGGAGGAGGGATATTCCCAAGGGCACTAGAAAGATAGGAAAAGCCCCCAATCTCTTGGACGCTGGCAACAGTCACCACTGGTTGTCAAACAACATCTGTGGCAGCCTGGTTTGTTTTCCCTATGCTTTAATACTTTATTCAGGTGTCCAAACATCCCAATTAAGGAACATTACTCCTGTTGACCAAATATAAGTAAGATCTTTGAAGACAAGGATGATTTTGCCTTGAATTTTATATCATTCTTGATTAGCACAGTGCCTGACACATAGGAGATACTTAAGAAATGCTTGTTGTTTGACAGATCCATTGATGCACACTAATCTTTATTTTTAACTCTAAGTCCCCAGAGGGTTTCATTCACTTAACAGTATATCCTGATGGGCACTTCATACAAGCTTTGGGAGGTGATGATACCAATGAATGCTCAGAATTCTTCTAATACAGTTGAATTATGCATCTTCTCATGGGTTGGAAATGATTGCCCATTCCTCTCTTATGACTTATAGAGGGATCAGGAGAGAAAAAACTCATGTCAAGTTTCCAATTTTTAAAAATTTAACCCAACAACAGGTAATATTTCCAAATCAATTTAACATGAATGTAGCACTTGGCACAGTGCCAGGCACTCAGTAGGCATTATATAAATGCCTATTTCCTTCCCCCTCTTCCTTAGTTATCTTAGATAGAATTTGCATATCTTTAACTATATAAGCATTGCCTTCCCTGATTGAATGGTAGTTCCTTGAGATTAGAGATATTTTCTCCCTATCCCTAGCACCTAGATCAGGGCTTGGAACATAGCAGGAGTTTAATCAATCCTTGTAGATTTTTCACTGGGTTATCAAATGGATAAGGGCAAATCTTTATGCTTCCAGCTCCCCTAAAAGAAATTATACCTTAGCAAGGTTAGCTACTTGTCATATGAAGGCACGACTGGGTAAATTTTGTATCACGCCTCCCCCTCCCAAAGGGACTCGTTTGCCCCCCTCTGTCTACCTTGGATACAAACAAAAGTGTGCAGGACTTGGAATTCCCCTCCCTTTGTTTTAATTTAATCAATCAGGGACCTGGAGGTCCTTTACCATTGAGATGTGCAGGGATATACGCACCCACAGTGAAAGGAAGTTGAAACCAAAAAGACAAGAAATTGATCCCACAAGAACTCCCCCCCCCACAAGGAACTATGATTGGTTCTTGAAGATGTGATGTTGGAGATTTAGTAGGTGGAGGAAACTGCTTATAAAGGTGAGACCAGTAGTCTGGAGGAGATTCTGATTGAGATTCTGATGCAGATTCTGGGTCTGGCATTGGTGACTCTTGCTGAAGAGACCCGTGGAGTTCTAGGACCCCTATCGGTGGCAAGCCTTGATTTCATCAATATGGCACATAGGAGAGGCAACTCTCTACCTCTTTCCTACATTTGCCTCTCGTTACTATCTCTACTTTGATGTAATAAAGCTACTAAAGCTATTAACAGCTTCATAATTTAATTTTAATTATTACAAGTATGAAATCAGAAAATGAAAGTATCTAAGAAAGACATTTGAAGAACCATCATGGCTCCCAATTGACACTAGTGTAATTAGCCTGGAACTCAAGGCCCTGAATGATCTGCTCCCTGCCTTCCTTTCCAAGATTATCTGGGGCTCCCTTTCCCATGTGGGGCACTCCTGCCATATGGGCTGTTCCCTGGTATTGGGCTACATTCTTCTGGGCTCTCTTTGTAGAACTTTGCCATGGCTGAAATGCTCTTCCAACCCCTCTTCCTGTGCTGAATTTCTCAGGTTCCTTCATGGTTAGTGATTGCTTCCTGTGCAGGACTTACCCTCCATCCCCCCTTCCATACACATGAACTGAACTTTTCTGTCTGAACCTCCTCTCTGTTTCTGTCACAGGGCCATCTGACATATGTGAGAGTCTCACTAATGGCTAGCATTTATTTTGTACCTCAAGATTTGCAGAGTGACTTATCTGGCTTACTTCCTGCATCCTCACAACAACTTGCGAGCTAGGTAAAACTATTGTTCTCATTTTACACATCAGGAAACAGAGGCTGAGAGGTAAAATGGGGTCAGGTAACTAGTAAGTGTCTGAGGAAAGATGGAAATTCAGGCCTTTGTGACCCCAAGCTCAGGGCTCTCTCTACTTCGGTCTCATGGCCAAGCTTCATTCCTTCTGGTACCATCTTAATCTAATATCTCATTGTGGCCTAGAGATGCATGAGCCTGGCACCAAAGGACTCTGCCAATAAAGCAGGTTTGGTGGGTTCCAGCAGTCTGGTGCTTAGCACAATGAATGTCTGGCACATTGTAGGAGCTTAATGAATGCTTATCAACTCCATGGAAAGGCATGAAGGACAGCTTTGGTGATGGCTGCTTGGCTGTTGTCTTTGGTCTAGCCTATGTTTAGAGGGTTTAATCTGCCCATGTTAGCCTCAGGTGATACCTTTTTAGACCAAAGCAACTGGCAAAGACAGTCTAGCAGACTATAGATGGATTATGGTCTGCTCCCAGTGGAGGGAATATTGACATAGATGAAATTACAGCTCTTTGAAGTATTCTATCCTCTTTGTTGAAGTATAAACACTTGGAGGGCAGGGACACTCTCCTTTTCTGTCTTTGTCACTTTAGTGTTGTTGTTGTTCAGTCCTTTCCATTGTGTCAGACACTTCCTGAATCCATTTGGGGTTTTCTTGGCAGAGATACTGGAGTGATTTGTCATTTCTTTCTCCAGCTCATTTTACAGATGAGAAAACTGAAGCAGACAGGATGAGGTGACTTGCCCAGCGTCACACAGCAAGTAAGTGTCTGAGGCTGAATTTGAACTCAGGAAATGAGGCTTCCTAACTCTAAGTCTGGCCAGCTATTCACTACTCCACCCAGCTTCTCCAGATCTTCAGTGCCTAAAATGTTTTCTTTGAATTGGATGTATGATTTCATTGATGTAGGAAACTCCAAGGGAGGATGTGGGCCAACTCAATGCCTCTTGACAAATACTTGCAACTTACTGCCTTAGAATTATCTGAGAGGACTGAGAAGAGAAATGCCTTGAATCATGTAGCCAGTATATGGGAGGCAGGATTTGCACTTGGGCTGATTTTTAAATTGCACCAGAGCTGAATTCTAAACCAGCTCTGGACTCAATACTCTGCCCAGCCTCTGCCTTGTGCAAGTGCTCATTAAATGTTGGTCCCACTGAAGGCCAACAAGAGAAGTGCCTTTTCTCTATGCAAGAGAACCTCCAGCAGCTGAAACTTTTGAAATCTTGTTGATTTCTATTGTTGTTGTCAAAAGGTCCTTTGAATAGGTTTCATTTCCCTCACTGGTTCTCCCTGTTATATTTGCCTTACTTGATGCTCCATCTGAAGTCGGCATTCGGAGCTGATGGGACCCTTTTCTTTGTTCCCTTTGGGGATAGAATTGTCAACAAATCAGTCAAAACTGCCTCTTTGCCGCTGGGCAGGAAGCCTCTTCTCTCTCTTCAGGGATATTAAATTATGATCAATATGGAAGTAGGGATTTTTTAACACATCCTTGCAGATTGCTATAATTCATCTGGGGAATGTTTTTTTAAAAACCAGCTTGTAAATCACAGCACTCTTCCATTTTTTCTTCTTCGAGGTTTGGTTATTGAAACTCATGAGGCAGCAGAGAAAACTGTTTCCTGATTTCTTGTGGAATTATGTGGTACCACGAGGAGCGGCTGCAGTTCAGGACAGCCAAGTTTACCTTCCTTTTTCTTGGAAAAAGGACATGTCCAGGACAGGCTCTCCGCCCTGCCTGGCCAGGAGGACTCACATATTTTTTATTTCCTAGCACATACACAGATGGGGGTAGCTGGTTCCCGGAGCAAGCTTTTCTAGGAGCCAATTTGTGGTACCTTGAAGTGCTCAGTCACCTCTTATTGCTCTGAGCCATCCACCAAGGTGGATGGAAATGGATTGGGCACTATTGAACCCACATTAGTTCCCCAGCCACCTAAAATGTTTCTATGGTAAGGTTGAATTTCTTCCAATTGTTGTTAACAACTCCTTAAACTAACTAAATGCTGCAACTGGTTTCTGCTGGGCTCAAAGAGAGCAGGAAACCATCATTCTTCTGATGTGGCTTTTGGCTGGGATGCCAGTTTGGGCTGACAATTTGTGCAAAACTTGGAGCAAGGTCTCACCCTTGAAAGAGATGGCTTCCTCTGATAAGTGTCCATCCTGGGCATCTGAACAGGCAGTGTGCTGAAACCTCTCCTCTCACGTTAGAACGAAGTGATTAATCTTTGCAGAATTAGTACTTTAAATTTTAATTAATAATAATAAGTAAA
>NW_025384193.1:0-8432 GCF_016433145.1 Gracilinanus agilis
AATAAACTAAATAATAAATAATAAATAAATAAAATAAAATAACCTATGCAGAAATAGTACTTTAAAATAGTACTTTAAAAACTGGGTTCAGTTGTTTTTTTTTTTTTTTCCATGAAGTACGATCAACTGAAATTGTTGCCAATGGGAATACCTGAATCCAGCCTCCTGGTAATGTAGATTTGTGCTGTCTGATGGTGTCTCACCATCATTCTTTATTTCAAAAATATTTATTGTGTATCAGCCAAAGACAAGACTGCACTATTTACTTTGGGGGAAATAAGGAAATGGTACTTGTTTTCAAAGAGACGACAATAAAAGGGGACATAGTACTGATAACTACGGGCCAAGGCAACATGGGAGGCAGAGTGGGTGATACAGTGGAAATTGCACCAGGTTTGGAGTTAAATGATCTGGGTTCAAATATTGGCTTTGCCACTTGACTATCTGCATGATCTTGAGTAAGTCATTTGATTTCTCTAAGTCTTAATTTAGTCATTTGTAGAATGAAGGGAGGAATTTGAAACAGATAGTCTCTTAGGTACCTTCCACATCTATTTTTATGAAGGTATATATTTAGTTCCATAATAAAATTTAATGTATTACACTTATTTAGAGAAAGGATTATATCAAGTAGGGAAAAGATGACAGCCTAAATTCAATTAGAATCCATGGTTTCAACCAGACTATCAGTGTGATAACTTCATTTGATTGTAGCTAATACTAATGGTGCCAGGGAGGTCCCTTTAGACAGAAGGACAGCCAAAGGACAAGGTACGGTGGTCCTTGAACAATAGACTGGCCTTCCATTGCTGGGTCCATACTCAGAGCCAGTTTTGGAGGACCCATTAGAGCATGGTTTCTGCTCACATGGAGGGTCATAAGATCATAGATTTAGAATTGGAAAGGACCTCAGAGGCCATTGAGCCCAAACACTCCATTTTGAAGATGAGGAAAACAAGGCCAAGTGATGTGCTCAGGGCCATACGATTATTAACTGTTGGAGGAAGAATTTAAATCTAGTTCCTTCGGGATTCCAAGTCCAGTGCTCTATCTACTACACTCTGATCATTTTGAATGCACACATATACACACATACATGCACACACTTTTTCACTTAAGAAGCATCTACTTTCTTTGGGTCATGTTCACCTCCTTCCCCTTCTCACACTTTGTTCCCTCTATTAACGTTGCCTCTATGATCACAGGGAGTTCTCTTCCCTTCTCTGGGCCTCAGTTTCCTCTTTTATAAAGTGAGAACAGTGGTACCAGATGATCTCTAAGCTCCTGTATCTAAATCCTATGGTTTAATTTTTGACCTCTTTGTTATTGAGGCCAGAGTTCTTGTTTTGTTAATGAGACTCCAAGACCCAGCAAGTTTTATGGTGGGGAATTGGAGAAGAGAGGGAAAAAGGAGTCATGACACATTGCTTTGGAGAACAAGTCGCATTGGGACAAAGTTCATTCACTCTATATGTCATATTAGGTACCACCTTCTGTATAAAGCCTTTCCTGAGTCCCCCAAGTCATCAGGGACTCAATATTGCCTTGGATTTATTTTGTATGTGTGCATATGTACACATATGTATGTATGCATACCCACACACAGACACACACTTATATATGGATATGCTATTGCTCTTGAGAGAATTCATTCTCTAGGAGGGCAAGGACTGTTTCATTTTGGCTTTTGTATTCTTATTACTTAATTCAGTCCCTGGCAATAAATGCCTATGTTGCAGCTGAAAAAAAGAGAGAGATTCTAAAGGGGGAAGGGAAGAATTATTTTCAAAATGAAAAATGATTTCTACCTAGGAGAGACATTATGGTCTGGATTCTGAATGGATCTCTTCCTTCTCTCATTCTAATTGTAGCAACATCTGGTCATGGATTAAATCCTGGATTAAGTCTCAGTCTGTGATTGTAAAAAAATTAATTCTCTTCTTAGACACACCACAGCGAGGTCTTTGTCCCTCCATTTTTTATCTAAAAATGTGGTTAACAGTATTGTACATTTTAGGAATAATTATGACAAAAGACATGTTATAAATAGCACTAATATGGTAGAGGTCTTGGGACACAATAAAAAAAAGAGATGAGTTCAATCCTCTGTGGTTTTCAAGTGCCTTCTGTGGGCTTATTGTTGACTCTTTTACCTTCTACTTCATCTGAAAACTATTTAGGTTGTTAACTATCATCTTGTGGGTTTGGTACAGATATTCTGAAAGCAGAGGCAATATCATTTTTGGGGCTGCCCAAATCAGATCAGATGAAATCTGCACAAGGAAAACTAATACTGTGTGCTCCTTGCCCCCTAAACCCTTCCATGTCACGTATTTTATAGAGTTACATTTTTATTTAAATGAACATGAGGGACAGCCTTCATCAATGGGACCAGCATCATTAACATTGGGAATTGTCATGGGGAAAACTTTTTTTTTTTTTTTTTTTTGTAGGGAGAGGAAAAGGAAAATGTCAGAAGGGGCATATCTGGGTGAGGTTTATAGAAGGGAAATTTATTTCCAGGATGTTATCCCCAATTCTACCAATGGTTAATTGTTAATGAGACCAACTGAATGAAGAGTTAAGCATTGATCATATCTAAAGGCCTTGGGGCTTCTTGAGTTCCAGTTGGTAGATCCACCTTCTCTTAGTCAAAAAAACTTATAACATAGAGTGCTGTATTTGGAGCAGAGGTACAATGGAGCTGTTTCATTTTGGCTCAGGAGAGTCAATTGTTAAATTTTCAATAATCATTTACACTGGAAAATGCTGCCTGTGGGTGGCATAGGAATAAAGTGCTGGACCTGGTGTCAGAAAGATTCCTCTTCCTGAGTTCAAATCCAGTCTCAGACACATACTCTCTGTGTGACCCTGGACCAGTCACTTAAACTTTTTTGCCTCAGTTTCCTCACCTGTCAAATGAATTGGAGAAGGAAATGGCAAACCACTGCAATATCTTTGCAAGAAAACCCCAGGTGGAGGCAAGAGGAGTCAGGCATGACTAAAATGACTGAATAACACCAATCAGGACTTGCTTTCAATATTGTTGATTGTTTAGATTGAAGCAAATGATGGAGAAAATGAAAATACAGATTAAACTAAGAAATGTGTCATGGGTCCATTTATTTTTGAAGAATCAATTGTTAAATATGCACCAACACACCTCCGACACAGTTGTTGTGAGGATCCAATGAGATAACATATTGTCTAGTACAATATAAGATTAGCCTGGAACGAGAGGCATAGAGTCACTAACAGGAAGATTCCTGACCTGGATGGACCACATCTGAAGTATTGTGTCATTTGTCAAGAGAACTAAAAGAAGGTCTCCAGCATATGAAGTGGCAGACTGATGAGTGAATATGTCGAGTCATGCAGGATAGCAGGCATGGATGGAATATAAGTTGACTCCAAGAGAGAAGACCCCAAATAATGGTGGATCCTCATGGAGCCTTTGGGAACATTGAAGTGAAAGAATTCCTGTGAAGGTCAAACGATTGCTTCTGGAATATTTGCATTTCAACCATTTTTTTCTAATAATGAGATGAAGGAAGAGAATTCCTTTTTCATTGATTGATTGATATGGAGATAATTTGGAAGGGACGAAAGATCCTCCCATGATGCCTCTAAACGCCTACATGTACTTCATCTAAAATTGGTAAAACTGTGCCCATGTGAGTTGAAACATTCTCTTAGTTGAAGGAATTACCAGATGACACTTGGTCAATAAAGGAACTACTCCACATAGTGTATCCCTGAAATATACTTAGTATATCCCAAAGAACTGGAAAAGACCCTTCGGACTGAATCAACATGTTCCTTAACTAATTACTAATGTAGGAGTAATTTATAAATCTATTCTCTGTTTAGAGGCAGATCATTAATACCAAAGTAGAAAATGAATAAAAATAAGGATATGGCCTGCAAATGAAATAGGATCACCCCAACCTATTCAAATAAGCTATTGGTGTAGAAACATGACAAATGGTTAAAGGACCAGATAATTGGAGCATCACTTCACATGGATATCATCTGATACATAGCAAAGAGGTCAAAAGAACCCAGAACCCAGAACCCATCTCAACTAGAAGATGTGTGATCTCTTTGCCAATCAGAAAGGAATGGCATCCAAAGGACATGTCAATTTAGCATGTAAATTCATTTCTAAATCTTGTAGGGAAGACTACTGGAAGATTATTGTATCATAAAGTAGCAAGAAAGGATGAAAGGGAAAATTGAATTATAAATAGTTTGGAATGAAAATCGATTGAGTCAGAGAATCCCAGGAACATTAGCAAACTGATGAAAAAGATCTGTCAACACTTGCATAACAAATTATTTTCTCCTTTGGTGACAATGGAACCCCCAAAAGTAGACTCTTCCTCATGAGGGTCTGCATGAGAGAGCAGACACGGCACTGAAGAAAACAGACAGGTGGAACATGTGACCTAGACCAAGTGTGTACAGATATAGACATCACTGGGTGTGACACAATTTACAGGGAGTTGAAGGATAAATTCTCAAGATAGCTGAAGGGGAAGAGTGGGTTTTGTGTGTGGACAGGAATATATTGAAACAATATTATTACTCCAAAAAGAATATTTAGAAGATTTAACTAATGATTCATATGCCTACTTTCTCACTTGTGTAACATCTTTAGGATCATTCTCACATTCCTGAAAATATGAAATGGGGATTGGCAACCATCTGGAAATATTGTTTTTCAAAGAAGACCATTGACATCACAGGGTGACATCTTGACTTGCTCAGGAATTTGATTTAAGTGTGGCAGAGTTGTGCAAAGTCGTCAGCTTTACTCTCTCTTCCAGGCTCATCAAAGTCCACCTACAAAAGTCAGGGAGGCTGGAGATGGCCTGTGATGCACTAAAATGCACGGTTGGTTTTAAAATGTAGAAAATACAAAATTCTATTGCATTTATTATTTATTGATTATAAATAAGCATTTGGCTCAAAAGAGCCAAATACTACTCTACAGTGGCATTGTTGTCTTCAGTCAAGATGCCCCTTGAGCATGTTAAAGTCAGATGAGATTTCTTTGAGAGATATTTTTGGAACTAACTCTGATGATTTTCTGATTATTACTAACAAATAAAGCATGAAACATGGAGATTTATACTTACCAATATGCTTGATATTGTCATTAAAAGTATCAAATAGAATCCAAATGAAAGGAGTCCCTCTTTAGTAGTTTTTCTTTATTACATGCCTATGCTGCCTATCTCCTATTAAATGAAATATCTAATAATTTAAGATAATTCAGCCTAATAATCTATACAGGGAAAACAAAGTGGATGAACCATGCCTATTATTTAGAATATGACATAGATTTGGATGAAGAGTTCTTACAGCCAATTCATCCACACATATATCTTGGATAGATACTCACAATGAACACTGAAATGGATTTTAACTGAATAAGATTGAGAAGGATTAGATTTAAAAATTTTCATAGACTCCAAACTTCTTCCTGAAATTAAAACCTACATTCTGAATGTCAGTATTCCTCATATACAACTATTTGGCTACAAATCATGGAATGTTACAATCTCCAAAGAATCAAAATTCCCTCTCACTCAAAGGGCAAAGAAGAGTTGCATGTTGTACATTGACATGAAAATGTGTCATTAATGTCAAATTTGTAGATAAGAAGTAATAGAAAAATATCATCAGTGATTCATATGTGGTTAAGAAAGGAAGTAAGCTGGCCCTATAATGATAATGACAGATCACATGTTGAATTGGTACTCTTATATATGGTGCTGATATACTGACTGAATATTAGTCAATTGGCAGAAGCATTTATCGAATATTTACTATGTTTTAGAAGTTGTGTTGAAGTGTTAAGAATACAAAGAAAAGGAAAAATAGTCTTTGTTCTCAAGGAACTCACAATCTAATGGAAGGAGATAATGTGCTAGAAACAATATACAAACAAGACATAGACATGAAAAATTGGGGATAATTTAAGAGGGACGGCACTGGCATTAAAGGGGGACTGGGAAAGGGATTTTTCTGGAAGATAACATTTTATTTGGGGCTTGAAGGAAGCCAGGAAATCCAGGAGGCAGGAACAAGGAGGGTGAGGAAAGAAAGGAAGGAAGGAAGGAAGGAAGGAAGGAAGGAAGGAAGGAAGGAAGGAAGGAAGGAAAGAAGAGAGAGGGAGGGAGGAAAAGAAAGAGAGAGAGGGAGAGAGGAAGAGAGGGAGGGAGGGAGAAAAGGAGGAAGGAAAGGAAGGAGGAAGTTTTAAAACAGGATTTTTATGATAATGTCTTCATGTGTCATAGTATCAGAAAGCTGAAGTTGGAAGAGACCTCCTCAGAGGCCATGTAGTTCAATTCATTTTATAGTTGAGGAAACTAAAACCAGGGAGATTAAGAAACTTGCCCAAGATCAAAAGGAAGTAGGTGTTGAAGGTGAGATCTGAACCAGGGGCAGGGCGCTTTGTATGGTACCACACTTCCTCTCTGTAAATCATTTGGTTTCTACATTAACCTTATCCAAAGACATTAACAGGTTGCTTTTTTCTTAAGCTAACTGCTTTAAAAATACCATGGGATGCTTTTGCCATAGGTGAAAATTAGTAGATTCTATGTCTGCCAGAGTTAGCGAGGACATTTTGAATTAAGGAAAATTGTGCAAGTTTGCTTTCCCATTTCTCCAAATCTCCTGATGATAATTTGACTTCCTTGAAAATTGTCCCATCAATCCAGCATCCTCCAATAGGAATTGCCATTTTCAAGGATGATATCTAAAAGGCATTTAAAAAATGATTCCCAGCCCTCCAGCAAGCTTGAAAGGGGAGCTTTTCTTTGTATGGCTAAATCAAGATAATTGGTTTTAAACTGAATAGCAATGTACCGAGTATCAATTAAGCAATGGGGCTGTGGAAGCTGTAGCACTCTCTTGTTTTCAAGCCTTTTCTTTCTCCCTGATGCTCCGCATTTGCTTCTATCAATCTCCTGATGATAAAAACAGAGTCCTGGTAAATGATGAAAATACCATATAAACAAGAGCGGGAGAGCAGGAGTGAGTTGTGCCAAGCAGCATTTGCTGCCGAGTGCACATAGCAATTTTCATTAAGAGCTCTTATTAGAAACAAACATGGCCCCAGATTTCCCGGAAAGAATTGGCAGTTCTCTATCCATGGGAAATCTACTTGACTCTGTCCTCCTCTGTACCATGCTACCTAATTCTGTTGAGGTGGACAGGACCAGAGTCCTAAGTTTAGGCGGTGGTTCCTCTCTCTTTTCTTTCCTTCCTTCCTCCCTCCCTCCCCACCCAACCAATTTGAGAATGATCATTTCAACAAGTAACTGTGCTTTGCAGGAGATCAAGTGATTAGTTCCAACCTTTACTCAGTAACAGTTTGTTTGACTAAATTGATCAAGTGAGCAGTTTTAGAAATCAATCAATAGGCACTTATTAAGAACCTACTATGTGTCAGGTTCTGTGCTAAGTCTGGTCATCAAACCAAAACAACTTGCTCCCAGGAGATGCTTCTTCCTATCAGATTTAAGAGATGGCATTTGAGGGTAACAGATGGACTGGGGAAAAGCTGAAGGATAAAAGCAAGCTGAGTACTTCCTCTCTTAGAAAAGGGAGAGATTTTGGTCCCTCCCTCCCTCCCAATGGTGTTTCGAGAAGCCAATGGACTCCTCCAAATCACGTTTTTGAATGCATAAGAGAAAATGTACAGGAATACAAAAGAAACTAATTATATTGACCTAAAGATGTACATTTTTCCATTCCAAGTCACAGACCCTGGGAAATCTCTTAATGGACACCAGGTTGCAAACCCCTGCTTTAGAGCACAGAGGCGTCAAACACTGATCTCTTGATCAAAGTCAACTGACTAGTTTGTTCACAAGAGTATTCAGCCAAGAATTGAAACCCCAGGAGAAATGCCAGGACAGAGGAGACTGCCCTAGGAGCGCCAACCTTCACGATTAATTAGGATTATTTCTCCAAGCCTCCTACATGTTCAGATATTATAGCCTGATCTGGACAGGTCAAAAGGTTAGAACTTTGAGGAATAACAGAGATAATAATAGCAGAGGGTCCACCTCACAGGGCTGTTGGGGAATGAGTGCCCTTGGTGAGGTGGAGGAGCATTTGGTTTGGAGTCAGGAGCCCAGGTTTAAAGCTTGCCCTCGACACCTATATTACTTCCAGCAAACCATTTGAGACCTCTCTTGCCTCAGTTTCCTTATCTATAAAACTGAGGAAGAGATTTGGATCAGGTGATCTCTGTTCTTCTTTCTACCTTAGATTCTGAATGTTCAAATGAGAAAATGGGATCAGGTATGAAAAGTGGTTTGCAAACCTTCAAGCATTATAGAGATAGAACTTATCACTGCTTCTCCCTGCCTCCCAGGGTGGTGGGGAAGAAAGGGTCTTGAAAAACTTAGCAC
>NW_025384194.1:0-1939 GCF_016433145.1 Gracilinanus agilis
TATATATATATATATATAAACTTTGTTCCTATTGAATATATATATATAGTGACGAATGATGATGTTAAAAAAATGATACCCAATGCAACAATTCTGGAAGGCAATTTGGAACTATGCCAAAGTGCTTTAAAATGAGGGCATGTTCCTTGATTGGGGAATGGTTAAACAAATTGTGGATAGAATACTACAGTGCTATGAGGAATGATGAACTGGAAGATTTCTACATGAACTGGAAGAACCTCCAGGAACTGATGAAGAGTGAAATGGGCAGAACCAAGAGAACATTATACACAGAAAGAGTGTATAAAAATATAAAAGTGTATAAAAATATGAAAGTGAAACATTGTGGAACAGTCCTATGTAATGGACTTTGCTAAAATGAGACAATCTCAAGGAACTTACAAGAAAGAATGCTATCCAAATTGAGAGAAAGAACTGTGGGAGTAGAAGAACAGAATAAAAACAAATGACTTTTCATTTGTTTATATGGATATATGATTTGAGGTTTTGATTTTAAAAGATTGCTCTATTGCAAAAATGAATAATATGGAAATAAGTATGTGATAACATTTGTATAATCCAATGGAAATGCTTATTGGATCTGGGAGGGGTAAACGTAGGGGGGGACAGAAAGAAAATGAAATATGTAAATGTAAAAAATTTAAAAATTAAAAATTAAAAAATATGATGGGAGAATTTTTGTTGCTCTTGGTATTCACATTAACAACATTTAAACAGATTTTGTGGATACAATTTTTGCTTTATATACCTTTAAATTTTCTTAAAATAAAGAGGAAGAGGCAATATGTAGCTAAATTTATCAATATATAGAAAAATATTACATTACATGTAATATTCCATAAATATATATCTCCGAGTTCCAGTAAGATGGCAGCATACATGGAGTGAATATTAAAACCTCCACACCCTTACACACCAAGGTAGAAAAGAATGTGCTTTGAGAAGAAAGAGGACCAAATCTAATAACAGGACAGAGCAGGGGGAACCCTACTGCAGGACAACTAAAGAGGTACACCAAGAAAATGGCTTCAATACTTGAACTATCGGGACTGAGGGCAAAGAAGGGAAATCCCAGGATCCCAGGACACCTCCCCCACATGCTGTGCAGAGTCTCCAGCTGCTGGGAAATCTCAGGGCCGGTGGGTGCAGTGGTCAGGAGAGAGGGCCTTGCTGGCAGCGGACTCAGGAGTCAAATACAGACACTGGAGAGGTGACTGGAGGAGAAAACCAGAGAAACACGGCAAAAACACCCAGAAGATGGTGGCTTAAGGAGAGCCTAACCCCAGAGCGCAGACAGCATGGCTTCCTGATACTGAGATAGAGAACTCAGGGCTTCAAGAGGAAAGAAAACGAGATCAAACACAGTGGATAGCTCAGGGGGACCCCAATGCTGGAGAGGTCAGTTCAGAGAAAACTCTCCTTCTTGTCACCCCACTTTTTTTGTTTTTTGTTTGTTTGTTTGTTTATTTGTTTATTTGTTTTTTCCTCCCCTCCAGGTTTTGAGGTTTTAGCCTCAGGGCAGATTAATCCAATCAATACAGGATTAATCCCAACAATTGACCAGACAGAGAAGTCTTCAAAGGGCAGAGAAAGTAATTACATACCTTTGCCCCAGAGGGAAGATCTTATATCAAAGATCATTAAATACATCTGCTCAAACTAGCAGAACAAGGAAGGGAAAAAACATGAGTAAGCAACAGAAAAAGAGAAAAGAAATGACAATTGACAGCTTCTTTCAAGGAAGTGAAAAGGGAGCAAATGAAACATAAATAGAAGAAGAGGAAGTAGTTCCAGTGAACTGGACACAGGCTTTGGAAGATCTCAAAATTCAATTAACTCAAGAATTTAGAACTCAATTAAGTCAAGAACTTCAGGAATTCAAAAAACAATCAAGAGAGGCTGAAGACAATTTGAAAAA
>NW_025384195.1:0-4773 GCF_016433145.1 Gracilinanus agilis
AGTATATATAAAGTATATAAAATAAACCCAGCCCAAGGCTGGCCAGAGCAATCTCTGTGACACCTGGCAGAAACTCTGATTGTTCTCATTTGTCTCAATTCACTAACACTATTCCACCTCCTAAAGGTACCTGAACCAATAGAAGTAGGACTTCCACAGTACATATCGTATATTTTCTATGTGAGGATTTATTAGAGGATTTGAGCAAAAACTGCAAATAGGATGGGAAGGCATGGCCATAAATTAACTTTAACAAGTATAGGGAAGTCTATATCAATGAAACTATGGAGTCACAGAACTATTGAATATGTGGTATCATTTTTACATTAAATTAAAGTTAGCATGGAAATTATGAGAAAGATTTTGATGATAATTTGATCCTTGATACAGGTAAGATCATAGAATGTGGGCTAGGCTAGCAAGCCTAGACCATTTTATGCATAGCTATGATCCTTACACATGATTATTTTATGAAATGTGCTTATATTTCCCATAGAAATTAGAGGAATGAGTATGACAAAGCTAACTTGTTACATGAAGTGTTTCTTTCCCATGATCTTGACGAAGATAGTATGCAACAAAAAATTTTAATTTTCATAAGTCATGAGTGAATTGAGTAGCGTTTCCTTAGGAAATAAACAGTCTCATATATTATCTGATAAATAAAGGAAATCAATTTTACACCACTGATTTAAATCAAAGACTATTTACTATAATTTTTATTGGCTCCTACTCTAATGTATTACAAAAGGTAATGGCATCAAAGGCATTAAAAATTGTTTGCATCACATAATTACTGGCTATTAGATTTTATGATCTGGCGACTTAATTAAAGGACTTCATGAACATTCTATTCTCTAATTTGTCTAATTATGAGAGAAATTGAAATAGCATTCTCTGTTCTTCTGATTACACGAGAAATAATAACAGTGCCTTGTCAACAAGAGAAACAATGCATGGAGACATTTTTATAAAGTAATTTCAAATGTGTATAAATCATTCATATATATCTTTGCATTGTAAGTCAGTATAAAGTTAAATGAACTTTGAATATGTTTCATTTTCCCTATGTTAATAAATAGGTTGTCACATGTTGAGCAGTTATTATTATTGCCAAATTATTGTCACATGCTGAGAAGCTAATAAGCCATGTTGCTAAGAAATTCTTCGAGTTCTAGTGGGATCTCTGATTAAGGCTTAATGTAATAAGGACTTTGAAATTAATACAGCCCATGTAAAAATGTGAGCACATTATATTTATCCCCCTGTTTGTCTTACTGGACATCAAAGTCACTGACAGTTTTTCATTAGCATCATGCCCATTATGATAGTGTACGACAATTTCTAATTATTTTCCTCCCATCACTTGTTACTTTTATTCTGACTGAAAAAAAGAGATAGCCAACAGATCCATGGTTTAAGGGGAACAGATACTTTGCTCTGGGGTACCAAACTGAAAATACATTGAATTTATAATGTACTGATGAAGTTTAAGGATATTGATTATTTTGGTAATGATGCTATCAATATTGCACTATCTTCTACTGAAGTTGCTCCTAATTTGCTTTCCATGAACCTATAAAAGATTTTGTTAACTCCAAAAATCGCCAATTTAATAATCTGATAAATAGTACGCTGAACATCAAACATTTAATACAATAATAACTTTTACTAGGACAATTTATGTTGTAATGTAAAATAGAAGATGAGAAAAGTATTATTATAATTACAATGACAATGATGTGATGAGAACAATAATATGTAATACTTCTCTGTTGTCTTGAGTTCAGTATCATTTCTCATGAAATGAAATATGCTTGCAAATTAAGGAGGAAGTCAAACGAAATCATCTAATTTTTCATATGATATAAATAAATAAGAGAAAGAGTGTAAGTGGGGAGAAGAGACACACACACACACAGAGAGAGAGAGAGAGAGAGAGAGAGAGAGAGAGAGAGAGAGAGAGAGAGAGATGAACTCCTGGCTGATCCGCACCATCCCAATTCCAGCCTTCCCAACAATGGCCTATGTAAGTTTTCATGACATTTTTGTATCTTCCAAAAGGGTCGATTTCCTCCTAAATTTGATTCCCTTACTCCCTCACCACTGCCATTTGCCTTGGTTATGGTTTGTAACAGTTGTTGGGAGAGATGGAGGAAAGACATAAGTTCCTAATTTTGTCTCTGTCCTGTCAATCAGTGACAGGAGATATAAGAATGCTGGAAGAAAATGCACTTATTTTATATGTTTTATCTACCTTCTGATGAGTAAATAAACATACAAAAAATTTGGGGCAAGTGAGCAAAATATCTACTGACTTCCATTTTCCTGCTTACTACCTCCCTTTCTATTTCAAAAATTAATTGAGGAAGAAGAAGAGAAAGATAGAAAAGGAGAAGTGGGGATGTATTAGCTGGAATCCAAGCTTCCCCAAATAGGATCATGTCATCAGATTCTCCAGAATGGTGTTTGTCAAATATTAGATGGGAATCATAGTGGTATATCCTTATACAGAAGCTGATGCCCAGCTTTTTGTGCTTCTAGCAGCCTGGCATTGGAGAGAAGAGAGACAAAGAATGCTGAAATGTGTGGACAGGTTTCTTTATCATCGAGGGCATTTCGAATCTTAAATGAGATAATGGATGTAATGTACTTTGTGATCCTTAAAGTGCTATATAAATGTTCATTATCATCATCATCATCATCATCATCATCATCATCATCATCATCATCATGGCTTAATTTTCTGAGTTTTCTATTGCATTTCTTCTGAGCTCAAGCAAGGTTATAGAGCAATGTAAGGACATGGCAATAAAAAATTAACAGCAAGAGTCTGCAGGAAAAGAAAAGCATTCACAAAAATACACATATTTTTAAGTTGTATCTACATTATTAAGATTTCTCTCATAAAGTCTTGGCCATCAACAAACTAATCAGTAAAACCCTAATTTGAGGCAATGCCAATTTATGAGGTAAAATGATCACACTGAAAATTGAACTGAAAGCAGGCTTGAGCTAACTCCAACATGCCCCTGCATCAACCAGAAGCAGCAAAGGATACTCAGAATCAAGAAAATCTTACAACACAATAACAAGGTATGACTGACCTGCCACAGCATGCCATATCTAAGTTCTGGCATCAGTGTAAAATGCATCGAGGCTAGCTGCAATTGATGGACCATTATCCCCTTAATTACAGAATAATGAAATCTCAGATTTAGAAAGGAATACAGAAACGATCAAATATAATTTATACATAAACAAGAATCTCTCTTATAACACCTCTAGTGACAGGTACCTCACTATCAAATCAACTCATTTCATTTTGAAATAACTCCAGTTGGACATTTCTTTTTTTATTAGAACTCAAATCTGACTTTTTTTTCCTACTTGCACCAAATGTTCTTAGTTCTCCAATCTCTGATATAGTTGTACTGGCCTCTTTGGGTGTTGCTTAGATATGTTAATCCTATAAGTATTTTAAGAAAAGCATCACAGAGTGGCAAAATAATGAAGTAGGAAGATCATATAATCTGAAGTTGGGTTCCTGTATAATTTGGAGATATTCTATTTGTGTTTCTGGGATTCAACTAGCTACCTTCAAAAATAAGACTTTGAAAGAAATGATATCTAAGGACACTTCCCATCTAAATATATAATTCTCCTTTCTCTCACTAATACTTCTCTTTTCTATATTTGATTACTTTTATCAATTAAGTCTCACATGGCATGGTATGAAATTCCGTCATAATATAGGAGGTACTTCTGGGAAGGTACTTAAGTCTGTTAGTCTCCTTCCTAAGATGCTGTACATAGAACTAAACATAACACTGCAGATGTCACACTACAATCACTTTCATCTATTAACCCAGCCTATGTTTGTGGTACTGTTTCTGGCTGACAAATAGTTCTCTTAACTTCTAAATCACCAATATTCATTTCGTCATGTGAAACTCTCAAACAAGATAATATATTTAACTTTATGCTTTGAAACTAAACATTCTGTCCATGACTGACTATTTCTAAACTGATTTCTGAAATTCCTGAAACTCTATTGTTAGGAACTGTTTGATTTAGAATGAATTATTTTGCCTTTCTTTTCTTATGTCTTTGGCTTTCCTATCTGAATTTCTCTGCATCTTATTTCCTAACTTCTTCAGTTCAGAACCTGTGTTCAATGTACTTCCCAGATGGTTTCTAATTAAAACCAACTAGTCTAAAATTAACTTCAGAATAAAGATATGTCATATTACCTTTAAGGGCTTAACATTATCCTATATTCAGTCTAAAACTTCCTCCCATGCCCTTAGCATACATTCTGCCACAAAAATCACAGGATCTATGAGCAAAGTGAACACAAATATAGAATACAATGCTAGTGAGACACACATAAAGATCACAAGCAGTCTGAGAACCCCTAACTCTGGTGCTACAAAGAATCTCAATGTCTTTTCTCTCCTAATTCAGTATTTAGAACACTTCCCCTTAAGTGTATGACATTATCGATGGACTGATAGATCAGAGATAGTCTTTCTTTGACAAATACATAGACATGAGTATTTTTTGGTTTTGACTTGTGACTTCATTCCTAAAATGGGAGTGAGGTGAGCAGCTCTTAGAAATTAATGTTCTCTAAAAATCCAGATTGGAAAAAAATAAAATCCAGATAGGCACTTTATTGCCACTTAGAGAATTGCCAGCGTACTGATATAGAAAGGGGGGAGAGGAGAGAGAGAGAGAGAGAGAGAGAGAGAGAGAGAGAGAGAGAGAGAG
>NW_025384196.1:0-7320 GCF_016433145.1 Gracilinanus agilis
AGGAAGGAAGGGAGGAAGGGAAGGAAGGAAGGGAGGGAGGCAAGGAGGGAGGGAGGAAATAAAGAAAAAATGACTCACAATAAGAGTTTGGGCTTTTTTTATCATATATTATCTTAAAAGATTGTAAAGAAACTGGGAAGTGGAGGAAGATAACCTACTTAGGTCAGAACTGGGATAAGATATTGTCTGCTCTAAAACAACATTTGAAAATTGTGTACCCTAGGTATTCCCGTCCAGCAGAAGCTCTGAGTCTTTACTGTAACATTCAAAACTTGACTTAATCAGAGATAAGCAACTATGTGTCACAGAATACAGCATCCTGCTGTTAAAAATATATGCCTTTATAGAAAGTGTCCCTTCTTGTGCCCACCTCCAATATATTACACCCAGGGCATCTGCCTGCTCTGCCTAGCTCTAGTCTTGACTCTGATTTAGGCCCCCAGAGAGAAAGAACAAGGGAGTTCACCCTGGAAACAAGAAGAGGTTAAAATAATAGGTCGCTGACAAATGCTTAGCACATTGGCCATGGTTTAAAACAACAAGAACACTTTGATAAAGAGGGCAGAGGCCACAACCACGTGGTGCTGGCTTAATGCCCTAGATGTCAGGAACATCAGGCATAAAAACATAAATTTTAATTATTGGCCTTGCTTAAACTGGGGCATACTTCTCCTGTGTGTCACAGATGTGAGAGACCGAAAAGCAATTCACAGTTTCTTGTGCAGGCAAAAAGCTTCTGTCCTTGGTCCTGACAATCAAGAGCTGGATGAGGAGTGGAAAGCCATACTGTGCTCTCAAGCAAAAAAATAATAATGATAATAATAATGGATGGAAGAAGAAATCACATGACATACCTCCTCCATCAGAGCAGAGAGGGGGAGAACTATTAGGACAAAACATTGTATGCATTTTCAGCTATAGTTTCTGTGATGGATTTTTTGCTTAATTATTTTTCTTTTTCACAAGGGAGGGTTCATTTAAAAGGGGTATATGGGAAATGATGGATGTAATGACAAAAGACATTAGTACAATGCATTTTAAAATGCTTCAGGTTGCCATGATTCCTGCTTTTTCAAATAAGATCCTATTTTTCTGAATATTTTAGCTTGCTGTGGGCTTTGTCATTAATGACAAGAAAACACTTATTAGGTGCTGGGCACTACCCTAAGTGCTAGGGATACAGAGGGAAACTTAGAAAAGGTAAAAGTTAAATGACAATAAAAATTATTTTAAAATGATAAAACAAAGGAATACTTTTTTAAACCCTTACCTTCTGTCTTAGAATCTATACTGTGGGGGACAGCTGGGTGGGTCAGTGGATTGAGGGATAGGCCTAGAGATGGGGTGGTTCTAGGTTCAAATATGACCTCAGACACTTCCTAGATGTGAGCGAGTCACTTAACCTCCATTGAGCCTTTACTGCTCTTCTATCTTAGAACCAATACATGTAGTGATTCTAAGACGAAAGGTAAGAGTTTAAAAAAAAAAGAGAGAGAATCAATACTGTATGTTGGTTCCAAGGCAGAAGAGTGGTAAAAGGGCTACACAATAGGGGTTAAGTGACTTGCCTACGGTCACACATCTAGGAAGTGTCTGAGGACACATTTGAACCTGGGACCTCCCCATCTCTAGGCCTATCTATCAATCCACCGACCTACCCAGCTGCCCCTGAAGGAATATTTTTTTGACTTCTTTAAATTATTTAATTTCTTGATATCTTAATTTAAAAAATAATGTATTTACAAGACCTACTTTTTTCATTTGGAAACTTTTATTTAATTAATTAATTTAGAATATTTTTACATGGTTACAAGATTCATATTCTTTCCTTCCCCTTCCCCTTCCTCTCCTCCCATAGCCAATGCACAATTCCACTAGGTTTTACATGTGTCATCGATCAAGACCTATTTCCATATTATTGATATTTGCACTAAGGTGATCATTTAAAGTCAATATCCCCAATCATATTCCCATCAACCCATGTGACCAAGTAGTTGTTTTTCTTCTGTGTTTCTACTCCCAGAGTTCTTCTTCTGAATGTTCTTTCTCATAAGTCCCTCAGAATTGTCCAGGATCATTACATTGCTATTAGTAGAGAAGTCTATTACATTTGATTGTACCACAGTGTATCAGTCTCTGTGTATAATGTTCTCCTGGGTCTGCTCCAAAGGAATATTTTTTAAAGAAAAACATTGCAAGAGTTAAAATAATTCACTCATTCATTGCCTAAAAGTATTTTTCCCAGTTATGGTGTCTGAAGTTTCCCTAATCCTTAGGGATTAATTATTTTGATCTAAGATGCTGGACATGTATACAGCTCCTCTGAAATTACAAATATGGGGACAATGAAGGAGGCATAGTGTCCCCCCCACCAGAGTTTAGAGCAGTGCCAAAACCATCCTATCAAAATCCCCAGGTGGCTCCAGGGGCAGAATTCCATTCAAGTGAGAAAGCAATGAAGATGATGACCCGAGTTGAATGTAGATAGCCTGGCTAAAGATATTCATGTTAGAAAATTCAGCTCAATACTCTAAAGCCCAACTGTTTTTCTTCTTCTATCTTTTTTGTTGTTACTATAAATTATATTACATACTGCAGTCATTCACTTTGTCAAATGGCTTATCTTTGTTTCAAGGCTATATGTTATATTAATAGTAACAGCAGTTGACATTTATGGAGAGCTGTCAGGCTTATGAAGTGTTGTACATGCATGATTTAATTTGATCCTTGGAACAATGTTAAGTATGGAACCAGTATTATTGCTCCCCTTATCAGAGTGGAAAGAGGAATAGACTAAACATTAGAGTTTCTCTGCTTTCAGCCTCTCTCCTCTATGTCAGAGCTTCCTGACCCAGGACAATTCACTAAAACTCTCCAAGTCTTGTCTTTATCATCTGTATATCAGGGCTTCACTCATTCATTTGTTCATTCATTCAGTAAACATTTACTGTCTACCATATGAAAGGTTCTATGCTAGACCACAGAGATGCAGGGATAGATGAAACCCAAACCTGTTCTCAAAGTGCTAGTTTGTAAGACAGGTAACTTCGTTGATTGTAAGGGATACCAAGGATAAGGAAAAAACCCTGAGATTGTCAGTAACTGTACCAAAGAAACTAATAATAAAGCTAGCATTTATATGGAAACAAATAACTCTGATACAATAGAGCAGTGGTTCCCAAACTTTTTTGGCCTACCGCCCCCTTTCCAGAAAAAATATTACTTAGCCCCCTGGAAATTAATTTTTTAAAACTTTTAATAGCAATTAAAAGGAAAGATAAATGCACCTGTGGTCATCACTGCTCCACTGGATCACTGCAGCACCCACCAGGGGGTGGTGGCATCCACTTTGGGATCACTGCAATAGAGCATATAATAACTATAAAAGGGAAATCTCAACAGAATGCTACAAGAGATTTAAGGAGTGAGAGAATATTTTCACTTGGTGGGTGAAGTTAGGTAGAAGAATAATTATGGAAGGCTTCATAAGAAGGTATTACTTTGAAAGAAAGACTTCAACAGACAGGAAGGCACAGGGAATGGTGTGAGCAAAAGCACTGAGAAGGGAGAAGATAGCACATAGATAAGGAAGAGGAATGACTCAATTTAATCCAATAAATTGGATCCAACAAATTAAGGATCTATTAGGTACTAGACATTGTGTTAGATGCTGGTGATACACAATGGATAGAGCAAGGGGTCAAAAATCTGAGTGCATTTCTAGGCCCATATACTTACTAGCTATGAGATCCTGAGTAAACCACACATAAATGCATATATGTATTCATATATATATTTATACTGATTTACATACATATATATTTTTAGACCTAAATGTAAAATGATATTATTCTCTTTCATCTTTGTAATTTCTTTTTTTTAGTTTTCCTTTATCATCTTACTCCTTTTCATCATCATCTCTTTCGTCATTGCACATCATCATATGTGAAAGAGTAGTGGATAATCATCTGAGAAAGATATATTTGAGCCAGACTGTGATGGCTTTAAATGTCAAACAGAGAAGTTTAGATTTTATCTTAGAAGTAAAATGGAGCTATTCAAAGTTCCTAAGGAAGAGAGTGACACAGTCAGACCTGGGCTTTAGGAAAATTGATTTGCAGGGATCACTAGGTAGCCCAGTAGATTGAGAGCCAGGCCTACAGATGGGAGGTTCTGGGTTAAAATGTGTCCTTAGACACTTCCTAGATATGTGACTCTGGGTAAGTCACTTAACCCTCATTGCCAAGCCTTTACCACTTTACTGCCTTAAAATCTAAGACAGAAGTAAGGAGAAAAGAAGAAAGGACAAAGCAGAGAGAAAGAGAGAGAAAATCAATTTGGCAGCTGTGAAAGAAGTTGAATTAGAGATGTACAGACTAAATGTAGGAAAACCAAATGGAAGTCTAAGAAAGTCTAATATAGGTAAGAAATGACAAGAGAAAACTGTCCTATGATAAATGGAAAAAAAGGATCTGGAATGAATGTAGAAACTGTCTTGAGTTCAAGTCAAGATAAGGAAATGCACATTGATCCTTCCATTGGAAGGGAGAGGGATGGACTATGGCTATGAAATGTTGCATATTTCAGAAATATGTCAGGTGAGATTGATGTGTCAACAGTGTATTAGTATTGCCATTTTTCCACATCTCCAACATTTGTCATTTTTCCCTCTTATCATTTTAGCCAATCTGATATTTTAATGTAACAAGCAAATTAATAAATAAATTAAAATTAAAATAAAAAGGAAAGATTGCTGTGTCATTTGGGTCTACCTAGTTTTAAAAAATGTTTTAAAAACTTTTGTTGCCAAAGAAGGCTTATTGGAGAAGGAGTATATCTGAAAATAACTATGATGTAAAGATAAAAGACACATGTATAAAAAGAGAAAGTGAAGTTGAGCAGAACTATTGGATCATGAATCTGGATGAGACTGAAAGAAAGGAGTTAGGAGAAAGTTTTAAGATAGCATAAAGCTAAGGGTAATAGCTAACACACCGGATAATAAACTCAGAATCCGAAAGGATTGGGTTCAGTTAAATAAGATGAAATTCCAAGGGAAAAATGAAAAACTTTGAACTTAAATACAAACATTCAACTTCACAAGTATAAGATGGAGACAATATGGATAGACTTTTACTGGACTATAAACTCAATATGAATCAGCAGTGTGATGTAGATTAAAAAAACTAATGAAGTCTTGCTCTACTTTGAGGGGTGTAGCTTCTAAGAATAGCAAGGTCATAGTCCTACTGTTCTCTACCCTTATCAGATCTGACTAGAGTATTACATTTAGTTTGGGGCATATTTTAAGA
This sequence comes from Gracilinanus agilis, assembly GCF_016433145.1. Taxonomy (NCBI): domain Eukaryota; kingdom Metazoa; phylum Chordata; class Mammalia; order Didelphimorphia; family Didelphidae; genus Gracilinanus; species Gracilinanus agilis. Next base: position 5,313 of record NW_025384196.1, read on the forward strand.
AAGATGTTATTAAACTGAATGCTGTCCAGAGGAGACCAATTAGGATGGTAACAGGTCTTGAGACCATATCATATAAGGATTGGATGAAGTAAATGAGCATTTTTAGCTTGGATAAAAGAAGATTTAAGAAGTGGGGTGCAGAGGAGTTCCGGGTTAAGATGGCATCAGAGTAAAAAGCAGCTCTTAACCTCTCCTGACCAAAACAAACAAGACTCCTCAAGGGGAGATAAAAACAAGTCCAGACGAACGGAGGAACCTCACAACAGGGTGCAGCATGGAAGGTATGTGGAATTGGGACATTTCCATGCTATAAAGGGGTGAAACAGCTCTCACTAAATCACAGGCTGAGCAACCACCCCACCCCCACCCCCTCCACACACACCACCTATAGCGCCGAAGCCAGTTAAAAAGAAATACAGCAAGTTTGGGGCACCCATTGAGTCATTGGCAGCTCCAGGGCCTGTTGCTGAGAGCAGCAAGATTTGGGACCCCAAAAAGCCAAAGAACGCACGCGAACTCTGAGTGCGGGAGCAGCAGAGGTGTGGGGGGAGGCAGACACAGCCACGAGCTAAAGCTCTGAAACCCTGAGTGGGGAACCAGCGTAGACGGGTATACGACTGTGGAAGCAGCGCCCTGAGACTTGTAAAGGAACCTCAGGCAGAGGATCAAGCAAGGGGGTCCACCAGGGGGCTTGACCTTGGAAAAAAACAGACCACAGACCTCAGGAGCCAAAAGACCACAGACAGATCCCAAGCGCGAGGATAAACCTGAGAAGCTGCTGGGCTAACGATGGCTACCCAGTCTCAGGAAGTTCAGAAGAGAAAGATTAACAACAAGAAAAAGAAGTCTTTAACACTCGACAACTTTTACACAGAGAAAATCCAGACAACTGAGCAAACAGAGGAGGAGAACAAACAAGCATCCGGACCCTCCTCAAATAAGGAAAACGGGTCACAAGCTATGGAAGAGTTCAAAACTGAGATTCTGAGGAAGATGGAAGAGATCTGGCAAGAAAATAACAGTTTAAAAGGTAGAATCTTGCAATTGGAAAGTGAGGCTCAGAAATCAAATGAACTGATAAGTAAAGTGAACCAGATTTAAAAAGAAAACCAAAAGATCATAGCTGAAAACGAAAAGTTTAGAGCCGAAAACCAGTCCCTAAAGGCTAGAATTGAGCAATTAGAAGCTAATGATCTCTCAAGACAACAAGAACAAATAAAACAAAGTCAAAAGACTGAAAAAATAGAAGGAAATATGAAATATCTCAATGAGAGAGTGACAGACCAAGAAAACCCGGTCTAGAAGAGACAATTTGAGAATAATTGGTCTTCCAGAAAAACCAGAAATTAATAGAAACCTGGACTCCATACTAACAGAAATAATTCAGCAAAATTGCCCTGATGTCCTACAACAAGAGGGCAATATAGACATTGAAAGTATTCATAGAACACCTGCGGCATTCGATCAAGAAAAGAAAACACACAGAAATATAATTGCCAAATTCAAGAGCTTTCAAGCAAAAGAAAAAATCTTACAAGAAGCCAGAAAGAGACAATTCAAATATCAAGGAATACCAATCAGGATCACACAGAATCTGGCAGCCTCCACGCTAAAAGACCGTAAGGCTTGGAATACAATATTCAGAAAGGCAAGAGAGCTGGGCCTGCAACCATGGATCAACTACCCATCAAAATTGACTATATATTTCCAGGGGAAAGTATGGGCATTCAACAAAATTGAAGAATTCCAAGTATTTGCACAGAAAAGACCAGGGCTAAATGGAAAGTTTGATATCCACCCACAAAAATTGAGAGAAACATGAAAAGGTAAATAAGAAACAGAGGGGAAAGAAAGAAAACTTATAATTTTTAAATTTGCCTTTTTAAGGGCCTCAGTAAGATCTAATTATCTGTATTCCTATGTAGAGAAATGTTATGTATAATTCTTTGTAGTGAACTCTATTCACTATTATAGCATTCACTATTATAGTAATCAGAAGAATAATTCA
>NW_025384197.1:0-5995 GCF_016433145.1 Gracilinanus agilis
GAGGGGAGAGGGGGGAGGGGAGAGAAGGGCTCTCTCAGCAGCGGGCTCTCGGGGCTCCGGCGGCTGCGGGCGGCCCCCCGCCCTCGAGCCTCTTATAAAAAGGCGGCGTGAGCCCTTTCATGCCGCCGCCCTCCAATCGGGGCCCCCCCTGCAGCCGGTGACGTGAGGGACCCGACAGCTATTGGCTGTGACCGCCGCCCCTGGGCTGGAAGTTTTGGGCAGGGTGGAAGTGGACAGTAGGGAGGGGGCGGGGGTCTGGGTGGGGGCCTGGGATCCTTTGGGGAACGCGGAGCGGCCCAGCAAAGCCGGCGCAATTAACTAGTAGGGCCGCTGTCGCCGCCACAGCCGATGCTCCCGGGGTCCTGGGACCCTTATTAAAACCATACGGGGGAGGGGCGGGCTTTGGGCTGGGGGGGGGGGCTGGGACCCCTACACTCTCTAATATTTAGCCGACAGTATTCAAACAAATTAGCGGCCTTTTCGCCTTTGATCTTCCCCAACTCTCACTTTTGTTTCTCCCAATAGGACTCAAGGAGGCCAGGGGATAACTTGGTTTGAGGCTCAGCAGCCCTGGCTGCGGAGGGAACCCGAGCTTCGGCCCCCACTAGCTGCGCCCGGGACTTTTACTTAATTTTAATTCATTACGAACCATCGCGAATCTTAAGGCTGAGGGGGATTTTTCGTCTTTGGGTTTTTTTTTTCCCCTTGAACCTTTGCCGCGCCTCGAAGTCTCCTATTTTCCTTATCAAAAGTAATTGCTAATTTATTACCGCGGGCCCCAGCCTCTCCGCTGCGGAGCTCGTCTCGGTCCTTTCAGGTTGCTGCGGCCCCAATTGAAAAGCACCAGGCAATCCTTCACCATAAGTCAAAGCATTTAATAAGGCAGACAAGTTATGTTTTGGAAGGCGCCAGCCTCGGCAGGATCAAAAAGGAAGCTACCTCGGGGAGAATAGGCAACAGTTAACTCTGCTTAATTGTCTCCCCAAAGTTTAATGTCTAGTGCAAACTGAAAGGAGTACGATTCTCACAGCCTGCTTTCTTTTATTGGTACTTAACTATGTACATGCCGGAATCTTTGAAAGCAGTTGCTTGGCGCTGCTGAGATCAGAGAAGCGTTCGCCAAGGGACAGCGTTAAATCGACCTCATCGAAGGCTTTGGGATGCCAGAATTCTTCCCCTTCTCTGTCCTTTTCCTGTAATGCAAACTCCCCCCCCCCAAATCTTTTTTATTTGGTGTTTTCTATTTTTTGACTATTGCTTTCTCCGATTAAATTTTATTTTCATCTTTTCTCTTTCGAGCCTTCCTTTTCTGCAGCCATCTCTTTCTCTGTCTCCCTCTCCCTCTTTCTGAGATCAATTCTCTTCTCCTTTTAAAACGATCTCTACGGTTTGTGGTTCTATGCTTTCAAAATGTGTCTCTCGAATGGTCCCAGTTCCAAAGCCCTGGCATTAAACTTGGACACCGGCTTGGACAAGCACCAGGCTCTTCCCCCTTCTCCGTTTCTGCTTTTTTTTTTTTTTTAAAACAGGTTGACTTTGCTCTAAGGAAAATAAATATTGGGCATTTGACAGTGTCACTTCACCCAGCACATGACTTTCAATAACCAGCCCAAGGATGATGGGGATGGATGGACGAGTCTCGATTACGGAATAAAGTAATGAGACATTCCCTCAAAGCCACAAGTGAAATTCAGCCATCCCTTCTGATGGCCGGGCAGAGCCCCAGGGGGCCTAAAAAGACAAATCCCCCTAGGTTCTGAGTTCTAAAGAGCCTGGACTCTTCAGGGCGCAGGGAGAAAACGCCATCCCCTCTCAAGGGATTACCATCTCAAACAAGAGAGAGAAACTTCAGAGTCCTTAGCTGGGGACACTTAAGGGCCATCGCTCCCGAAAGTTCAGTTGTCTTTGGACTGGGCTGAGTTCGTGACCTCATTTTCTGTATTTGCAAGGACTGTCGGAAAATCCAGGGAAGCCATAAAAACATCTGTATGCATGACTGTTTGATCCCCTCTCAGGCCCATCTCTGCGGATGTCGCCCGGTTTCTGGCCAGTGGGTCCCAGAGCAGCTCCAGACCAGGAGCTTAGTAGGCCAGAACGGGGCCTATTTCAGCTGAGTCCTGGGCAGAAGGCTCACTACATCCGACGGCTCCCCAGCCTTATCCCGTGCTTGCAACTCTGTCCCCGGTGTTCAGGGAACTCACAAGGAAATCTCCAGAAGCACCAAACTAAGAGTCGGTTCGCGGCACTTCTCACAAGGTCTGACTTTTATGCGAATGCCAATTTTCCGGAGAAGTGAAAAAAAAAATCAGTTGTCCGAACGGCGAGTGCTAGAAACAGACGCTGTACGGAAAAACAGCGGCCAGCTCCGGCCCTACCTAAGGCCGTCAGGCTTCACTTTCCCCCAGTACTGAATGTCTATTTGACAGCCCCAGTAACCTCTCCTCCAGATGTTTCAGCTCCTCTCAAAAAGGATTACAAATTCTCCTTTCCCCGATTCCAATAGAACTAAAAATCATCCAGGATGACCTCCTTTTATTTCCTATTTATTAGTAATCATTAAATTGGTCTGATGTTCTGAAATAGCCTCCCACCTACACAGACCTTTCCTTGCAACCCCATTAAAGACAAGAAAGAAGGAAATTTCCGCGTTAGAATAAGTGCCGAAACACCTCCGGACTCGGGCTAGTTAGGGTAAGAGGAGTCCATCGGGAGCTCCTAAACAAACCCACTTCAGGTTATGTGGAGATACACACACCCACAGAGGTATATGCATATACCTGGATCCTTTGGGCTGGATTCGGCTACCAAGCTTCGCTCAAGTGGAAGCCTCGGGGCTCGATCAACAAATGGGGCCAGGAGGGTTAGGGGACGTCCAACAGGGTCTTGGAGTCTTGAGAAGGTCGATTCGAAAGACAAAAATCTGTTATACAAAAGTGGGGGAGGGGGGGAAGCTCTGGACAATCTTTAGATATTAAAAAAAGTCTTGCCGAAGTTTTAAGAGCTAGGCAATAGAGAGCCGAGAGGAGACGAAGAGAGATGATTATAGAAAGCCCTCCATTCTGTTGCTCCCGCGCCCGGCGCTCTTTTCCCCACAGCCAAACGATTCCAGTTGATTTTGCTAATAAAAGCAAAGTAGTTCTATGAGTAACGGTTTTTATTTGTTTTTGTTAATATTCCAGAACTTAGAAACAATGGTCAAAATATATGTATATGTACATTTTAATTTGGGGGTTAAAATAAGTCGACTTAATGCAATCCAGATCTCGGGTGCCGTTTGACTGCCCCGGCTAAACCAAGGAAATTCAATTAAAATATATATTTTTTTCCTGATGCAAATTTAGAAGCCTTGATGGAAAAATGTGCACAGATCCGTCGCCCGGGCCCAGTTGCAATATCTGAAGGGCACAGATTAGCCCTTTCTCCACTTTTAGACAGATTCCCTTTCTCTAATGTAATAAAGCTGTTCGAAGTCGATTGATGATAATTGGGTCGTTCAGACGTTTCCTTTGAAGTTGAGGGATGCTGGGATCTCGTAGTTTATCTCTACACGGTTAATCTTGAGAGTGTTCAGGAAAGGACTGTAATAAGAATGACAGCGCGGGACGAATTGGCCAGTTTCGAGGTGACTTTCAGGCAGGAGGGAGTTCTCGAATTGGGGAATGCTGGGCGCGTGTGCCCATCCCGAGAATCCTGCCGAGGGTGATATCCCCCAGGTGACACTTCTCGTTAACTCTGCCTCGTAGCTCGGACTGAATATTGTGTGTGAGGTTTGGGGGAATCGGGAAAGTTTTCTTCCTTGCCAAAAGCTGCTGGGAAAAGGGCCGAGGTGCGCTACCTAACCTTCGATGGGGACTCCCTCCTTCCGAGTGTCCTGAAGAGCGCCCCGGCGGGAGACGGGAAAAATACCGCCGGGGGCTCCCTGACACTGTTCTGAACCCCTTCCCGATTTCTGCGCAAGCTGAGGTTCCTGTTCCCCGAGGACCAGCAAAGCGAACTTCCGAAAATCAGTTATAGGATGTCGGGTCCCCAAACCCCACTTCCCAATGACACCCTACAGCCTTCGGGTTTCCCATCTCAGGGTTTTTTACTCCCCTCCGAAGTCAGTGCTTTGCGGGCCAGTGCAGGCCAATTTTGGCGTTCTAGATTTGGGTGGATCCCTGGGATACTTGGGGGTCTCCCCGTGGCCTTCACTCCAGGGGCTTGAAGGCCCTTGGCACGGATCGACCCTTCGAAGCCTTTTCGAATGTTTTCTCCTTAGGTCTCGGCAACAATGTGTCACCCAAACCGGTAAACACGCTTGAGAGCTAGACAGTTCTTAAAAACGATTTTGAGAAGGAGACGCATTCCCAGCGAGCTTTCCGGCAAGACCATCCCGTCCCGTCCCTTCTCCGCATCCCAGATCTAGGGAAGTGTAATTGACACGAACTAGCGGAGCAGGACCGGCTCGGTGGGAAAGCGCCTGGGGCTCGAGGGGGCTCCCTCGGGGGTCCCCCGCCGGCCAGGTTGTGCGCTCTCTTCTCTCCATAGGCGCCTGAAAACTTTATGGTTTCTTCTTAAAATGACCCCGGGGACCGCGTTCATGTTGAATTGTGCAACAAGCGTTTGAGCTTGTCTTTCTGTCGTTGTCGTTGTTTGTTTGTTTGTTTTGGATGAGTAGCAAAGTTGCTAATTGGCTTCGCAGAGAGAAAAATTGGAAATGGAGCATCTTTTGAAACAGTGGCAGGGGAAGGAGAAGAGATGGGCATGGTGGGGTCAAAGAGCTGACCCTGACAGAGAAGGGAGCACAGTGCAAGCGGAAAGGGAAAAGGAAGGGATGGAGCGAGACTTCAGAAGAAAACAGGCAGCGGATCTACAGACTCGTCAGGCCCGTCCAGGTGAACCTAATCCAGGTCAGAGGCCGAGCTGGTGTTACAGACTGAGGCAGAGCCAATGAGAAAAAGGAAGAAGAAAAGAGAAAAAAAAGAAAAGGGGAGAGAGAGGGAAGAGAGACAGGAGAATCAGGCTGGAGTAAGGAGAAAGAAATAGGGGATGAGGTCTGTGGAGAGAGAGAGGTTAAGAGTTACTGGTCAGAGAAGGATTGGAGGGGAATTGCGAAGGAGGAACAGAGAGACAAGGAGTAGGAGAAAAGATAAGAGGGGGAAGAAAGAGAGGGGACTTAAGGAGAAGAGAAAGGAGAGAGAGAGATACTGGGGGAAAATCAGGGTGGAGACACGGTAAAATATCTGATCCAAAGAAACAGGTAAGGGGAAACTGGGGGAAGAAGATTTAAAAAAAAAATCTTACGTGAAAAGGATGAGGGGATATAATAATGATATTACAATTCTAGCTTTTGGGGAAAATTCTGTAACTTTTGGGACCCTTCTTCTCCTTCCTCTTTTGAAGTGGTGTTTACTGTTTTAGAAGTCACTAACTTTTCTTTCCATTGCCCAGAAAATTGAACTTAGTTCAAGGTAAATAGTTAAAATTCAATCATTTCTTACTCCCCTGCCTTCTCAGTAGTCTCCAAAGTACATATCCCAGGCCTTTGACCCAATCTCTCATGATATGTGTGTGGCCAAGATGAGATGTTGCCTAATGTGTATTAAACCTCAGAGAGAAAGGAATCAGTTATTCAGAGCATAGGAAGTATTCTTCTACATGATGGTTGATTGAAAAGGCTCAATTTCTGGCCGGTAGGAAGAAAACTGTTGTTGTAAACTGAATAATTCCTCATCTTCCGTTCTTTGGCCAATCTCTCTTCCATGTTTATGCTGCATTTGTTCACCTGTCTGATATGACTGAAATAGATCTCCTGTGGAAAGCCTTTTCTTTAAGGCCAGATCAGGTACCATGTCCTGTATGACATCTTCCTGGCTGAAAGTGGCCTCTCCCTGTTCAAATTTCTCATAGTTTTTGTCTGCATCTCTTCTTAGTATTTTTGTTAATCTACATCTTCCTTCCTTCCTTCCTTCCTTCCTTCCTTCCTTCCTTCCTTCCTTCCTTCCTTCCTTCCTTC
>NW_025384198.1:0-5904 GCF_016433145.1 Gracilinanus agilis
TTGAAGGAGGCAGGATTATAGTAATGTTTTTCTCTAGGAATTTACAACCCACCTAACAAATTACCCATCACTACCATCTTTGATTTTTCCATTTTGAAATCTATAAGCTGGGTGTGGTAATTGCTTAGGGAAAAGAAAGGCAAAATATCTCCAAGAATACTTATATTATATCCATGGAAACTTCTCCTTTTGACCATAATAAATGTTGAATTATATAATTGATAATACAGAGGAGATGCTATTTCAAAATATCAAAATATCATTAATTTCATCATTAAAATACCCATCCCATGAAGTCATATTACTTTACAGATATGACATGTAGGAGTAGGTCTGACTCGAGTAGCTATCTTACTAGTTCAGGTTAGATGTTAGAAATATAATTCCTGCTTTATAAAAGGAGATTCACAGCCACAGAAGTTTGTCTGGGTAGACTGCTATTTTAATATAGAAACATATCTGGTGAGCAGGTGAGGAAGAGGTGATTTACTCAGATTAGAATACCTGCCAAATATGACTTTATGACAATGAGTCTTTTGATGCTCTTATTTCATAGAGAAGGCACATCAATATGGCCAGAAACTACCATATAGGGTTTATCAATGGAGGGAGAGTCTGATACATGTCCCCTGGGACAATCAAATACCAGGAGGCACTGAGTCACCTTTCAGGAAAAAACAACTAGCCTAACCTGTGTTTTGGAGGGAGAGGAGAAACCTTTTAGATGTTGATGCCAACACATCCTACCTCCTTGAAGCAAGATCTTGGGAACCTTTTTGGGGGGGGACCTTTTATCCATGTATAGCTTGTTCTGAGCCTTCCTACAGACATAAAGTATGCCCACTAAAAAAAGAAAATGAAACGAGAGCAGGAATAATATAAATGAAAACTTTTAACCAGCTTCCTGAAGTAGTCACTATGTAGAAAAGGAAGAAGAAAATCTGAAGAAAAAAAGCAAAATCCTAGGCTTTTCCTCCCCTCTTCATTTTTAGACATTTTTAGAGCTTGATAATTTATTTTTTATGGTTAGTGACGTCAAATAGCTACAGTTAACCACGGGTGTCTTAATTCAAGGTGGTGATGAAGAGCAGGAGAAGCACAAGGCAAATTAAAAACATAGCCTAGAGGATGACACGGCACAATCAACAATTCTTTATGTGTTTTAAGAGCATTGGTAGTAACATTGCTAAAAGGTTATAAACCTCTTATGTATCATATAATTTCTTCCCAGAATATCTAATTTTACCTTGAGGCTTTCGTTTTATTGACACTCTCCATTTTTCCAGTCTGACTCACAATCTCAGTATCAAATAAAAGATGGTCTAGAGGCTCAGCACCGGATTTATAAGTATTTATTAAAAAAAAAAGAAAGAGGGGGAAATAGTGAGAGATTGAGAGGTATCATCCTAACTAGAACAGATTCTTCATCTGCCTGGCTGAGGCTTACCTTAGATCTAGAACCAAGATAAGCTGGTGCCTGAACAGAGAGAGTAGCATGCTTCCTGTCTGGGTTTAAGAACCCCTCCTTGCCCAATGGCTTTCTTTTCTTTTTGTTTCATGTAATAAAAGGGAGAATATCAGTATGCTCCATTTTTATTTACACAATCCAAATAATCCAAATGGTTGAAAATCATGAGCCGTTTGTGTTCAATGGTGACACAGAGGTGAGGATGAGTTGTATTCTGCAATATTACAGGAAGAATCCATGACCTTGTTATCTTAGAGGCATCAAAGTATCAGGTTTGAAGGGTTTTACATAAATTATCTCATGTGAGCACAAATTTTTGCATCATAATCAGTTTGAATACTAAATGAAAATTCCCAGGTCCCTTGTTTTCTCCTTGAGATATTTTACAGTTTCTTCTAATTTTTCATTCTTTTGACTTTGTTTGATTATTTCTTGATGTCTCATAGAATAATTTGTTTCCATTTGCCCAATTCTAATTTTTAAGGCATGATTTTCTTGAGTGAGCTTTGGCACCTACTTTTTCATTTGACCAATTCTATTTTGATAAGAGTTCTTTTCCTCAGCAAACATTAGTACCCCTTTTTCTAAAGGACTAAATCTGTCTTTCAAGAAGTTTTTGTCTTTCATTAATTTTTGTATATCTTTTTTCATTTGGCTAATTCTGATTTTTAAGAAATTCTTCTCTTTGGACATTTGTGCCTTTTTTACCAATGGCCTATTCTGTTTTTTAAGATATTAATTTCTTTAGTATTTTTGTGCCTCCTTTACCAAGATGTTGACTCTTTTTTCATGATTTTCTGGTATCACTCTAATTTATTTTCCCAATTTTTCTTCTACCTCTCTTATTTGATTTTTAGAACCTTTTTTATTTCCCCCATTAATTTTTTTTGGGGGGGGGCTTGAGAGCACTTAATATTTTGCTTAGAGTCTTTGAATACAACAGTATTGATTTTGTTGTCATCTTCTGAGTTTGAATCTACCCTATCACCAAAATAACTTTCCATATTGAATTTCTATTTTTTTTGCTCATTTTCCTGCCTTTTTTCTTTCCTTTTAGTTTAAATTCCTGCTAAAGTTGGACTGTGTAACGATGGTAAAGGGGATCTTGCTCCAATCTTCAGATTCTTTCTGCAATGCCTTCAGAGTTGGCACTGGGGATCAATCTGCCTTCAATTCTTCAAGGGAAGTATGATATAAGGAGAGGTGTGTTTAATACTCTTCTGGTCTGTGCTCTAGACCTTGAGTAACACCAAGCACTCTTTTACCCCTTGGAACTGTGACCAGGATCTCCTGTACCACTGTGGCTGCAAGTGCTGGTATACACTGGTGCTTCGCCTCAACCTGTGACTATACCCCAGGACTATGAACTGGTTCTGCATATGGGCAATACAAGAGTCTTGAACCCAGAGCCAGCAAAGGGATCTAAGTAATCTCCTTCTGAGCAGTTTTCTGACCCACCTTACCATTTGTGGCTGATAGTTCCAGAAGACTTTGCTTTTGCTTCAAATGTGCCCATGGCCTTTTGCTTTGGCAGACCCTGCCCTGACACTATGTTCTACCTCTGCCTCGTGGTAGTATATTCCTCTTACCCACCTTCTAAGTTGTTTTGGGCTGAAAAATTACTTTACCTTGCCTTTTTGTATGTTTATGCTGCTTCAGAATTAGTTTTGAGGTCTTATAGAAGAACTCATTGGAGGACTAATTTGTAAAAATCAGATGATTCCCTGGAATTTCTCCACCATTTTGGCTTTGTCCACCTATTTTTTTGCCTCCTTTATTCTTATCCCTACTCTTGCATTAGATCCAAGAATTAGAATCATGGATAATTACCACTGTAAAGGAATTTTAAAATAACTTAAAACAAAACATTAATTTTATAGATTATGAAACTGAATCCCAAAAAATATAAGTGACACACAATTTATTAATGGTAGGCCAAAAACTAAAAATCAGGTTCCTAACTTTTAATCTCTCAATTCCAGCTTAAAATGTGTCAACCTGAAATAAAGAGAAGTACCCAAGTAGTGGCAACAAGAGTCTTTGGGCTGAAGGAATTGCAAGTCAGGATTACCACAAAACACCAGATTACAGGAGTGCCTAGTCAGAAAGAGCAGAGTTTAACTTGGACAGCAATGGGGAGGATCAGATCCATGACTCTAGATGGAATTAACAGCTGATCAGATAAAAAGCTCCAGGAGGGGTAAATTTCCAGAGATATCACAAGACCTGCTCCAACCATGAGACCAAAGAGATCAAGGCAGCCCTTTCTGATAAGTGCATTTAATAGATTCCACTTAACCTATGATCTTTGACATCAAGAGCTGCTCTTATATTAAGTGAAAAATTCAGTCAGATAAAACAAAGTTTGTTAGTATTAGCTTTTGAATTGTTCCCATAGTCCAACCCCAGTTAATTTAATGCCTTAACCCATACAGGGTGTTTAAGATTACCAAGCAGTAATTTTAATAATCAGAACTTCAGGATTTATGGTAAGGCAATTAAAGAGATATTTGGAAATAGTTGGCCTTTTTGCCCCCTTCAAATCAGACACTCCTTGAGGCAATGAAGTAGAGATTCAATCTGTATTTTGAATTGACTTTCTGTTAACTCAATAACTATCATGTCAAAAAACTACCTACCCTTTTGGCCTTTTCACAGTGACTCTTCTAGCTGTGATTACAGGTTGTTTCTCCACTCTATCTTAGTTCTTTCCATTTCATTTCCCTTTCTTTGAAGTGAATTTGGAAGGACCTGTTGAAGAAATAATCCATCTATTGTCTACTTGGCTATTTGGCCAATGAATATTTTTTGTAGTCTCTTAAAGTAGCTACAAAGGAGGGACCCATTATAGCCTGGAAAAGATTAAATACTGTGAAGATAGAAAATCCTCACAGTGACCAAAGGGTAGGGATAATGGGATCTTTTATAGTGATTAACAAGATGACGGAGCAAAACCTGAAGAAACATAGATGCCTCTTCTTCTGAATGATGAGGTTCAATGAGAAGGTGGGATAAATGTCTCTTGAGTTTCTCTTCATTTCCTCATGGGGATAGAAGAGATGTTTTCCAATGATAGAGCAGTCCTCAGGAAATGGGATTGGTCTGTAGGTGATAGAATTAGTCTGTATCAATTTTAAATTGATGAGATTGATCTTTAGGTTAAGCAAGTTTCTCTGCAAAGTGGGTAATGGGTAAAGTTAGAAAGATAGGGATACAAGTCACAGTGTAAGGATAAGGATTATGCAAAAATGAGGTATTTAAGTACATACAGTGAAGGAGAATATTAAATCTATTCTAGGGGGCAGCTGGGTAGCTCAGTGGATTGAGATCCAGGCCTAGAGACAGGAGGTCCTAGGTTCAAATCTGACCTCAGACACTTCCCAGCTGTGTGACCCTGGGCAAGTCACTTGACCCTTATTTCCTAGTCCTTACCACTCTTTTGCCTTGGAACCAATACTCGGTATTGATTCCAAGATGGAAGGTAAGGGTTTTAGAAAAAAATCTATTTTAGCTTGATTAAGTCATAACAAAATAGAATTAAAAATCAAATGTCAATTTCACAATATCATGCACAAACTTTATCTAATTTGGCTGATAAAGCAAAATGCTTTGTCTTGGGAAAGCAAAATCCTCCAAACTGAAATAGTACAAGATAGGCATAGATAATGTACAGAAAATTAGAATATTAATTAACATAGATAATATCAATGGAAATATTTTGGCTGAACCAATGGGTCCTAGAAGTCCCATAAAGCACTGGGATATTATGACAAAAAATATATTATTAATGGATAATTGATTCCAGTAATTGTACAAGCAAGCTGCTGGATCCTTTACATGATTGTCTAGAAGAAGCAAGTTATACTATAGTTCTTTTGGACCTTGGTTTCAAATTTTCCCACAGTCCTTTTTTTTGTATTGTCAGATACCCTAAACACATAACAAATAAGACAGACCTAGAACCCTGAGTCCATAAACCCATACTTTATGCCTCATTATACTATTTATTTTTTGTCAGTTTTTTATTCATCATCAGTAAATCTAATATCTCAAAACTCAATTCAAAAAGAATTTCTCAAATGATTGCTCTGTTTATGACTGTGATAGGCACCAGGCATAATACAATTTTAAAAAATGAAAAGAATTCTTTTGTCAAGGACTTAATCATCTATTTGGATAAAACAATATGCACTCAAAAATTCAAAACAAAACACAAGAATACAAAGTTACTTGAGTAGAATAAATACAAACAACTGAGGAACTAAAGATGTCATATAGGAATGTATTTGAAGGAAACCTTGAAGGAAGCTATTAAGAGAAAGATCAAAAAGCAGAGACAGAGAAATAGACTGAGAGAGAGAAATAGAGAATAAAAGGAAAATTTCCCAGAGACAGGAGAGGATGGGAACAAGGATGGAAGTAGAAAGATTAACCTT
>NW_025384199.1:0-2339 GCF_016433145.1 Gracilinanus agilis
TTTTCCTCCCCCAGAGAGCTGCTTGTTAAACATTTGCTTTCATTCAGAAAAACCTTTCCCCACTGCCCGTCTCCACTCTACAAGTTCCCAATCTTTCTCCTTTTGCAATGGAAATTCATCACTCAGAGTAGTAATAACTTACTACCCCAGATCACCTCTTAACGGCAGAAAATGCCTCCGAAGGCAGGCTCTGGGTGGGGTTGTCAGTAAATAACTGTGAGTAAATGCCCTCCCTACTACTTTGTTACTGTAGTGTGACATTATTTTAGATGGAATAGAGTGAATCACAAGGTATGTGAGGCAAGCATGGGATTTGCAATATGTATCACAGATCTGATTGGATTTTCTTTCCCCCAAACCCAGTCCTCTTGTGAATTTTCCTATTTCTATCAAAGGTGCCACCATCTTTCCATTTGCCCAAGTTTGGTACAACCTCACAATCATCTTCGATTGCTCATTCTCCCTCATCTCACATGTGCAATCAATTGACAAATTTTGTGGTTTCTACCACTAAAACATCTCTCCCATTAATCTTCTCTCCATTCATACAACCACCACTCTAATTAGGCTTGCATCAACTCTCAATTAGACAATCAAAATGGCCTCCTAACTGGTCTCTTTGCTTCAATTCTCTACTGTCTAAAATCCTTTACATAGCTATTAAAGTCATTTTCCCCCAAATCCAGGCCTGATTAAATCATTTGCCTACTCAAACTCAAGTAATTCTCTTTTAAGGCTCAGAAATGATTTTGATTATTTATTTCTTGCTTCTGTTTATTAGTTTTTTCTCTGCAGATGAACATACATAAGTCATTCTTCAAACAACATTTCTTTTGCTGTATATAATGTTCTCTTGGCTCTCCTCATTTCACTCTTCATAATTACAGGTAGAGCTTTCTATGTTTTTCTAAAATCAACTTGCTTATTATTTCTTATGGTATAGAAGTATTTAATCACAATTATATGCCACAATTTGTTTAGCCATTCCCTCAATTGATGAGCATGCCCTCAGTTTTCAGTTCTTTGTCACCACAAAGAGAGCTGGTATAAATATTTTAGAACATGTGTTTTTTAGGTGGCACCAAGAATAGAACATTGGATCCAGAATCAGGAAGATCAAAGTTCAAATGTGACCTCAGATACTGTGACCCTGAAAAAGTTACTTAGCCTCTGTTTCAGATTCCTTATCTGAAAAATGGGAATAATAATGTCATCTATCTCCAATGATTATTATGAAGCCAAAATCAAATATTATTTATAAAGTACTACATGAATGATAGCTATTATTTCTTTGTCTCCCTTTAAAAATGTCTACTTTTGTGTAAGTTATTAGTATAGTAGTACACATATGTAAAATAAATAAATAGATTAAAGATATATTTGGGGTATGTGCTAAATATTTTTTACCAAAGGAATGATCAAAAAAGTTCAGAAACCACCAAATTGAGACAATAATGACAACAATAGCAATAGCTAGTTTTTATGTAAAGCACTTTACAACTATTATCTCATTTCATCCTCATGATAATCCTAAGAGTTTGGTGCTAATCTTACTCCCATTTTATAGATGAGGAAACTGGGACATGTAGGTTGACAAGAGATCACATAGCTAGTAAGTAATTGAAATCAGGTTTGAAATCAGACCTTCCTAACTCCAAGTACAAGGCTCTCTATCCACTTGCCATCTAACTGTACTATTAATCCTTCTAACAAGTTATGAAAGTGATGACTACCTACCAGCTATGGGTGTTGTACTGGTTAAGTCAAGACACCTATTCTTAGGATAGGAGGTTTTCACTCACCCATTTACTTACCACGTGAATTGTAATTCCATCCACTTATGAAGTGAATTGTAATTGGGTTTTGAGTCTTTGTTTAAGCGTGTGTCCCTGTTCCCATCAAAGAAATCATTGGCTTGGATTCCTGCCTATTAGATGTAACCCAGATCCCTTTACTTTCCTTAATCTGCCTTACCAAGAATGTTAATTTGTAACATTTCATTTATATTTTTGTTTGTATGTGACCTTCACCTCCAATCATATTCTCTCACCCAATGAGAAATCCGTTAAAAAAAAGATAAAGACATTTAAAAAGCAGTGTCATCTAAATCTGACAGTATATGCCATGTGCCACATCCATAGTCTTCTGCCTTATCAAAGAGGATAGATAAGTATATTTTTTATCTCTTCTTTGGGATTTGGCCTGGTCAACGTAATTACATGGTATTCCAGTTCTCAGTTTCTTCTCCCTCCCTCTTTCCGCGCTCCTTCCCTTCCTTCCTTCCTTCCCTCCCTCTCTCCCTCCTTCCCTTCCTTCCTTCCTTCCCTCCCTCCCTCTTT
>NW_025384200.1:0-4203 GCF_016433145.1 Gracilinanus agilis
GGGAGAGCTGGAGGGAGGTGCAGGAGCTCTGCCACTAGGGGATTCCCAGGTGGGAAAATCTGTTCTTGCAATAGCCTGTGCAGTGGCTCTACCCATCCAAAAATGCCCAAAGGTGGGGGCTGAATAAAATCCATCAAAGGACAATGGGTGCACTTTGGAAAATGACAGACTCCAAGGAAGTAGGCCACAAGGTGAGGCTTTTTCTTTTCTTCTCAGAGGAGCAAGAGCCTCAAGGATTCCTGAAGTAGACAAAATCTGTGTTCCCAGGGAGCTAGGGAGCCAGTGGGATCCCCAGGGGACAGTAAAAGTCCCAGACATACTTCAGGTGTAAAGGTTAAATTTAGTGGTTGGACTTAAATTTAATGGTTGATGAAGTTATATTTCAAGTCAGAAGTTTATTGACAAAATAGAGGGGAAACAATAAAGCAGAGAAATGTGAGAGAGGTTAGACAAAATACCTATACTAGTCCTCAGTCAGGAGGGCAGGGAGTGAGTAACTAAGAGGCCTCCTCCAAGATGGAAGCTAGTCTCCTAGGAAACTGGGAAAGCAGTCAGCCTTTCACTCACCCAACAAAGTAGTCCAGGAGTCAGGATCCAAGTTGATGCCATGATCCAAGCAGCAGTCTCCAGTGAAGTTCCCTAGAAGACTGAATTGTCACCTTTGGATCCACATGTTTCTGAGTGTGTGAACGCTTAAAAGAATTCAAAAGTTGCTGGCTCTTTGAGTGAGAAAAAATGTGGAGATTTCCAAGTATCTTGCTGGCTTCACACCTGGCTCTGCTAGCTCCTCCACCTAGTTCAAGCTTGTACTTAAGTTATTGTTAACCAAAATTGTAACTCCAAAAGGCAAAGAAAATAAAGTATTCTCCTTTCACAAGTGTAAACACAGAATAGACAAAGAGAACCAAGAATTTCCTTTCACAATCCTTCAACCCCCCAGTGATTCTTGGGGAGAGTAGACTCCCCAAAGAATCATTTTACACAACTATCTTGTATCTCTAAAGATCTAACTAAAGGTGCATACAATATTCAAAAGTTAGAGATAAGAGGGAAATAAAAGAGATAGAGAGGAAACCAATGTTTGCTGAATTATACATAACATTTCTCCACATAAGAATACAAATAATTAGATCTTATTGAAGCCCTTAAAGAGGCAAATTTAAAAAATCTGAGTTTTCTTACTTTCCCTTCTGTTTCTTATTTACCTTTTCATGTTTCTCTTGGTTTTTGTGGTTGGATATCGAACTTTCCATTTAGTCCTGGTCTTTTCTGGGAAAATACTTGGAAATCTTCTATCTTGTTGAATGTCCAAACTTTCCCCTGGAAGTATATAGTCAGTTTTGATGGGTAGGAGATCCTTGGTTGTAGACCCAGTTCTCTTGCCTATCTGAATATCATATTCCAAGCCTTGCGGACTTTTAGTGTGGAGGCTGCCAGATCCTGTGTGATCCTAATTGGTGCTCCTTCATATCTGAATTGTCTCTTTCTGGCTTCTTGTAATATTTTTTTCTTTTACTTGGAAGTTCTTGAATTTGGCTATTATATTCCTGGGGGTTGTTTTTTAAGGGTCTAGTGCAGAGGGTGATCTATGGATACTTTCTTTCTTTTTTTTTTTTTTAAACCCTTGTACTTCGGTTTATTGTCTCATAGGTGGAAGAGTGGCAAGGGTGGGCAATGGGGGTCAAGTGACTTGCCCAGGGTCACACAACTGGGAAGTGGCTGAGGCCGGGTTTGAACCCAGGACTTCCCGTCACTAGGCCTGACTCTCACTCCACTGAGCTACCCAGCTGCCCCCTATGGATACTTTCAATGTCTATATTGCCCTCTTGTTGTATTACTTCAGGGCAGCTGTGATAAATAATTTCTTTTAGTATGGACTCCAAATTTCTATTAATTTCTGCTTTTTCAGGAAGACCAATGATTTTCAGATTGTCTCTTCTAGACCTGTTTTCATGATCTGTCAATTTCTCACTGAGATATTTCATGTTTCCTTCTATTTTATCAGTCTTTTGACTTTGTTTTATTTGTTCTTGCCGTCTTGAGAGATCATTAGCTTCTAATTGCTCAATTCTAGCCTTTAGGGACTGGTTTTTCCTTTCAATCTGGTTATTTCTAGTCTTCAATTTACTTGGCTCACTTTCCAATTGCAAAATTCTGCCTTTTAAACTGTTATTTTCTTGCCTGATTTTGGTTTCCAATTTGCTTACCATTTCATTTGATTTTGGGGCATCTTTCTCTAATTGGGAGTTTTTGTCTTCTAACCTGTTAATTGCCTTTTGAGCTATTTCCCACTTCTCTCACCAAATCTCTTCCATCTTTCTCATCATCTCAGATTTGAACTCTTCAAGAGCTTGTGACCAGTTTTCATTATTTTGGGAAGGTTTGGACGTGATTATTTGTTCTCTTCTGCTGTTTACTCTGTTGTCTGGATTTTCTCTGTGTAAAAGTTCTCGAGTGTTAAAGATTTCTTCTTGTTGAACTTTCTCTTTGGGGGTTCCTATGGATGGCTTGCCATTGTGAGCTGTGTGCCCTCTCAGGTTTATCCTCACACCAAGGGTCTCTCTGCATTCTTTAGGCTCCTGAAGTCTGAGGTCTAGTTGTTCTCAGGGTCAAGCCTCCTGGTGGTCCCCTTGCTTGTTCCTCTGCCCAAAGCTCCTTTAACAGTCTTAGGGCACTGCTTCCACATTCATACACCACTTTGCACTATGTCCCCACTCTCAAGGTCCTCACCTGAGCTCAGGATCTGAGCCTATGCCTGCTCTCAGTATCTGTGTTCAAAGTCTGCGTGTTCTTTAGCATCTTGGGTTCTTAAGTCTTACTGCTATCAGAAGCTGGCCCTAGGGATACCAGGTAGATGCCTATGACTTAATGGGTGCCCCAGACTTGCTTTAACTCTTTTGTGCTTGCTTTGGCACTGTAGGTGGTGGGGGGTGGGAAGGGTTGCTCAACTCACTTTTTAGTGAGAGCTCTTTCACCCCTTTATAGCATGGAAATGTCCCGATTCCACGTACCTTCAATGCTGTGCCTTGTTATGGGGTCCATTCATTCGTCTGGATTTGTTTTTATATCTTCTTGGCATCCTATATGTGTGGGTTAGGAGAAGTCAAGCAGCTGCTTTTTACTCTGCCACCATCTTAACTTGGAAGCTAATTTCCAGCCTCTATGTACCTTTAGATACTTAGAGGTATGAGCTGGTTATGTTTAAATGAGCCACTAGAGAGACCAGTCTCCCAAAGGGTTATAGGGGGAGATTGGGTGATTAGAATCTGATACCCTAAAAAAAAAATGTGATTCCCAGCACTCCACTTTCCTCCTGTTATTACATGCTGATGTAGGCAAGATATAAATTCTGTGTATTTCTCCCTCTCTCTCTTCTTCCTGTAATGGCAATGGCCGCCACTGGTCTTTTTAAACAGGAAAGAGACTTTAGTCATGAGTTCTATTTTGTTAGATTACCCTTTTATTCCTTACCTCTAGTGATTATTATTATACTGTATAAAATATAATACATGGAGTGTTGGATATTAATTTAAATCCTACAGTTCACCATGGAAAGGACAACGTACCTCTCCCTTTCCATTAATAGGGCATGAGGCAATTCTGTAAGATCTGCCCAAGTTGGGTTATAAGTGCTAAATATACTTTCAAACCTTTTAATCACCACCAGAGGTACCTCACCAAAGGCAGTTTTCTCACTAAATCTCCCAATATCATGTGGAGAACAAAGAGTTTGATGTCAAATATTTACTAATCCCCTTGTCTATCATAAGTGGCATTATAAGTAAATAAAAGCTGGTTTGTTGAAACCCAAACTATTATGAAGCTGTTATAACTATTGAATATTGATAAGTAACTGCAGAGGGTCAAATTCACATTGGATGACAAGGTCACACGTGAACCCTGAAATCTGCAAGGTAAGATTTACAGGAGGATGGATTCCCACACAGACCTCCCTGTATGCCTCTTTTATTACCAACACTCCTTATTTAGTGATTAATATCCCCACTCAGCCCCAAGGATATACAGAAGAACACTATAGGCTATTATTAGAACCCTTACATGCCCCCTACAAACTCCTAGGAAATTTCCCACCTTTACATGTATTAATACAGAAATTCCCCCAAAAGTCACTTCATAACAAACCAGCAAGAAATGGGTTAATGTTTAAGGTTTTAAACTCCAACAAACTGCACCTGGATTTTC
>NW_025384201.1:0-2842 GCF_016433145.1 Gracilinanus agilis
TATATATATATATATCTGCAGACTCCCAGTAACCCTTTAGAATAACTGCTTGTTTCATTCTCCTTTATGTTTTTCTTTTTCTCTGCATGAGGGCTTATGTCCTGGAAGAAAAACTATATTAGAGTCTTTATATATTACTTAATTTTTGGAAGGTGTCTGTTGCCTTTTTTTTTTTAAGGAAGCTGTCCACAATTCCAATTTTTAGTCTTAGCCATCAGAAACCAAAGTGATTTCATTCCATCCTATATATCTGTTGTATATGTATATCCTGTTGACTTTGGTGTTCTCTGTATACACACAAATTTATGTTTCACTAGAAAAAATTCTGACATATACCTACTTTGTTCAGACTAGCAAGGGCTCCAAAATGTACCCAGTTTCCTTATACACATTAAAAAACTCTAGAGCTGCCAAAAGAGACAGTGGTTGCAGTCAAGTAAGAGGACAGTTTCTGCTTTAAGAAGGAGAGAAGATATGAGAAATTGGATATTGGCATTGAGAAGGGACTGAGGAGCACAGCTACCCATTGGTTAAATTGTAAAACAAGCAAGTCTCTGTGATTATTTCTCTCAGAGTTTTGATCCCTTTGGAAATTTATGCTTTGTCCCTCTCTTCATGGTACTCACCATGTTGTACAATACCTTTTCAAATCAGAAAATATTAGAATTAGGCAGATGACACTTATCTGGTGTAACAAACCCAAGAATCTTCTCTACAATATCACCAAAGAGATTGATTATCTAGAGTTTCCTTGGAACTAAAGGAAACCCATTACATCTACAAAAAAAGTTTCTTACCCCTTGCTTGGCTATTTCCCCCCCCCCAATTTAAACTGCCTATAACTTGTTTGAACTTCTTCATTTGCATGTTAAATTGTAAATTTGCATGTTAAAATGTTAAATTGCTCCATTAAATTGTGAGATTCTTAAGAACTGGGACTATCTTATCTTTTTCTTTGTATCTAAAGTACTTAGAATATTGCCTGCTACAGAGAAGACAAATAACAAATATTTAATGAATGAGAACCTCTTTTAAAAAGTATGTATTTATAACTGTATTTCGATAGCACTGATTTCTTTTATCATCCTATGTTTTATTTGATGAATTTAAAAACATGATTCTAAGAAGGGGTCCCCATAGGCTTCACCAGACTGCCAAAGGAATCTAGGATATAAAAGAGGAAAAAAACACTGAATATATTTTAGGACAATTCTGATTGTTTAGAAGTTTTATTTTTCTATCCATCCAAAATCTCTCTGCAACTTCCACCCGTTGCTTCAATTATTCTCTCTGAGGCCAAGCAAAACAAGAGTATTCCTGATTCCATACCATAACCTGAAAAGTAGTTTTAATGGCTCCCATAAATCTCTTCTGAAGACTAAGCACCCTCAATTTCTTCAACAAATTTTCATATGGCAAGGTCTCAGACATTTAAGTTGATATATCCTATAGCAAAGGTTTAATATTATCCATATTCTTTTGGAAGGATCTTTATACTGATAATCAGGAGACCAAGAACATCACCCTATTCTCCTTTTCCACATGGATTCAATAGGTGCCAAAGCCTTTTCTGCTCAATGATTTATCTCATTTTTCTGATTAATTCTGGTTCCTTTCTTATTTTCTTGCCTTCTTTATATACTCCACATTTATTCTGGAGTATATAAAGTTACATTTGACCTAAATTGAGATAGCACAATGATAGAATCTGATACTTCTCAATTGGCACCACCCTATTTTGACTATGGTAATTATTGGATCCACCATTTTTGAGTTAACCCAGCTGAGGCTCTTCTTTCTTCTTACATATGTGAGACTATGGGACTCAACTTATTTTTCTATCCTTTGAAAAATCATGTGCCCATGAGATGTCAAAGCTAAAAGGAATCTTAGAAATTAATCATTATCATCAAGGCCATCACCATAACTAACATTAAATTCTATCATGTCTCAATACCTTTGCCCTGGCTTTCTGCCCTACATAGAATGTGCTCCCTCATCATATCTATCTCCTAGACTTCCTGGTTTCTTCAAAATTCAGCTTAAGCACTAATTTCTACAGGAAGTCTTTCCTGGTCTCTCTAGCTATTAAAGCCTTTGTCTCAAAATCACATAGTACCTCTTATATATCTATTTTTATATGCCTAAATGTGATTGTCTCCTCAGGTACACTGTCGATTCCTTGAGGACAGAAAAAGTTTCACTATCATCTTCATATCTGCAATACCTAGCACATGGCATATCATAGGTAATAAATGCTTGTTAATTTATTGATCCATTATCATCTTCCTCACTTTCAGGAATTAACAAAGTTCTCTGAGAAGAGATATGACCATTTCGAAAACAAAAGACAGAACAACTCCGTAAGTAAATGAAAAGAGGTATGAATACTTTGATCTCTTCAAGTGTGATGATTCAAACGTCAGCATCCATACTCTTCCATATACCAGTGTTATCTGAATGTTCCCTTATATTGGCCTTCGGCCACTTGTTCTTGTGTAAATTGTGACAAGTATTTCATCAAATAAGAAACAACACATTAATACCATGAAAACGCGAGAGAGAGAGAGAGAGAGAGAGAGAGAGAGAGAGAGAGAGAGAGAGAGAGAGAGAGAGAGAGAAAGAGAGAGAGAGAATATTCTTGGGAGTTAGCTTTCATGGAGTCTTTTCACTTACTCTTCCATACCAGCTGTAACAGTTGTACTCTTATATATGCAATGCACAATTTATTTCTATTGAAAACAGTATTAGGAGCTTTGAAAAAAATCTGTGACAGCTTCCTGGGAGATTGGGGGGGGTCGTAAAATCTACTGTGTACTTCAGGGACAAACAGTATTTCATC
>NW_025384202.1:0-3030 GCF_016433145.1 Gracilinanus agilis
AAAAAGGTATCCTTTATTAATCCCATTAGTCCATTTCCTCTGTTGCCATGTATGATAAATTTTCCTCATTGTCCACAGACTCTGGAGGAAGAAGCTCTGGGTGAGCTCTCAGTGTCAATGGAGTTGGCCCAGAGGCTGGTATTAGCACTCAGTGGGCAATGCCAGGGCAGCACTCTCAGTGACCTGCTGAGCTCTCATGTTTACAACAAGTATGGACCACAGCCTAACACAGGAAATTCAGCTAGCCCAGCTCCTGTAGCACCTCAGGATTCCTGTACCCCCAAGGCATCATTGCCAGAAAAAATCAAGGTGGAGGCTGAGCCCCCTAAGGCCCAGAATGATTCCCAGCTATTCAACCAGCTTCTGGTAGCTGAAGGGCTGGTTCTGCCCCCTGAACTGAAGGAGTCAGCCAGTGGTGAGTTCAACCTTGGTGAAGGAGAGTAGGGGCTTGCATTAGGCATTTGGTGGTTCAAGGCGAAGAGAGTGGGGAAGGCTACGTTAGCCTATAAGTTAGGTTTTAGGTGTCTTTTTATGTCTATGGTCTATGTTTTTTACCTAAATGAATCCATGCCTCTGGATTGGCCTGAGATCCAACACTCCTTATCTTTCTCCCCTGTTTTTTATAAACCTTAAAAGGGAAAATCCATGTTCTAAGGTTCCCTAATTTTAATTAAATATTAAAATTAAAAAATAGATTTACCTCTTGGAACCTTGAAATTGGTGTCCAAGGGTCCAGGGAGTATCCTGTATCAAAGAAGACTGAGACATTACCTCTTTTCCCCTTCATTTTAGAACTGTGTAGTGCCTTGCGTGGTCCTGGTCGAAGGAGCTCCTTGGAGCAGCATGTGACAGAGGCTATTGCCATGGTGCAAAGATCCAACTCAGAAACAAACCTACAACTTTCAGGGCTCTATGCCCTCTCTAAAGCTGTGGAGGAAGCCACAGGGCGTGACCATCCTCTGCTCCGTCCAGACAAGGCCCTCAGGTTAGACCCTATGAGAGCTAAGCATGACTGGAGGCAGAAAGTCAGGAATAAGGAGGCAGAGTGGGGAATGGGGCCAGGTGTAAGGAGAAAGGTAGAACAAGCAGCTGAGCAGAATAGGGAAAAGAAATCAGGGCTAGCCCTGGGAGGGGGAATAGGGATTGGGGAGAGCAAGAGTTTCAGAGCACTGGGAATATAGTTGGAAGTAAAGCAAGGAAGGGATTGGCTGAGGAGTGGAAGAATTCAGTAAAGTGAAGAGAGAATGCTATCAAGTATGATGGGTAGATTAAGAGTTATGCAGAATCAGTTAAGATGAATGAGAAAGAGTTTATGGCTTAGATCAGCAGAGTTGAGACAATGAATTGGGAAAGTGGATTCCATCCTTCTCCTACTCCCTAATCTCCAAATCAAAATGATTTGCTGCTCTGATATCTTTGCTCTTTAGAGAGAAGTTAGTCAAGACACTGATTGAGCTGCTGACCAATCAGGTTGGGGAGAAACTGCTGGTGGTACTGGCACTACGCCTTCTTTATTTGCTCATGGCTAAACATGAGTGGCGTCCACTCTTTGCCACAGAGGGTGGGGTCTATGCCGTGCTGGTCTGCATGCAGGAGTATAAGACCTCAGTTCTTGTGCAACAGGCCGGACTGGCGGTGAGTAGGGGGAATGGGGATGGACCCCGGTGACCTTCATTACTTCTTGACCACCCCCAGTGCCATCCCTTGGGTTGGTCATATAGGGCCCAGAGCAGATCGTGGTACTTTATAGTCCCCAACATTTTTAGCGCAGAAGTCAGTTTAAAATGAATATCCAAAGCAACTTTAAAAATGAAAAGAAATCACAAGAGGACAGTCCTGTGGCCTGATTTCAAGTGGGAGACATGATTCCTACACCTTTGCTTTGATGGAGTAAGGTAGAGTATTGCCAACTGATGATGTGTACCCTCTGACATTTTTAGTAACAGTTGTTCAAGCTATCTTTTGCTTACCAGCTGCTTCCTTGAAGCACTAGTCAGCTACTAGTAGCACAGGACCCAACAGAACACTGGGTGTTGCAACCATTATGTTCACTGTAACATAGGGATGATTCTGACCATGCCACATTTCCCCTGCAGGCACTGAAGGTCTTGGCCAGTGCTGGACCCTGTGAACTCCCCAGTGGGGGCAGTGGTCGAGCATCCCCCTTGGCAGCTTCTGAAGCCCAGATGATTCGGGAAATCTTTGCCAGCATTGGCTCAGCTGCCCGCCCTGGCACTGACAACCTGCTTGGGGCAATCCCTGCTGCTGTTATCCTTATGCTACACACTGAAGGGTAAAGGAGTTTGCTGGGTTTTGCCTCACTTCTACTGCCTATCTCCTGTGTACCCAACTGAACACAGTTACTCCTATTACATACATACCTACCTACGACTTTCGAGTTAGTATGTTCCTAGAGAAAGAGAGCTCTATGATTTGACCTCAAGAGTAAGACACATGGGAGCAGCTGTGTAGTGCAGTGAATAGAGCAGCTCCAGGCTTAAGAGTCAGGAGGACCTGAATTCAAATCTGGCCTCACACACTTCCTAGCTGTGTGACTCTGGGCAAATCTCTTAACCCTCTTTGCCTAGCCCCTTGCCTTTCTGTCTTAGAATAGTTACTCAGACATAAAAGTAATGATTTAGAAGGAAAAAAAAAGTAAGGTAAATATGGCTGAGGCAATGTGAATTCTTACAGGCGCGTGGTCTAATGATTTTATCCCTATCAGCATGGCCTTAATTAAACTACTAATTTCTCTTATCATATCAGTCTTTATCATTTTTAATCCTAACAGTCCCTGGAGGTAGTCTTAGCTACATTTTATATCTCCTTCAGTATCAACATGGTGCTGTGCAAACAGATGGTTCTTGATTAGTGTTTGTTTGCTTTTGATTTTTGTTTTGTTTGTTTTTAAGAGTTTACTCTTTTATTAAAATGAGAATTAAGTTATTACTTCTTGATGCTTCTCTGCTCCATCACAGTAACAAACTAATTTAAAACAATATATTTTATATTTATATAAAATTATATTTA
>NW_025384203.1:0-6344 GCF_016433145.1 Gracilinanus agilis
TATATATATATATATATATGAATGAAGTAATTTGCCTAAAGCTAGGACTTCCAAGTCTCAATTCAGCATTTTTCTTTTCTTTTTTATCCCCTCCTGCAGCCTATGTTATTCTCTCTATTTTATGCAGCTATTATTATGCTTGGTACCTAAGTGTCACAGTGGATAAAGCATTGGACCTGGTGTCAGGAAGAACTAAGTTCAAATCTCCTTTCAGAAATTAACTTTACTGTGTGATCCTGAAGAAGCCCTTCAATCTCTGTTTGCCTCAATTTTCTCATCTGTGAAGTGAGAATAATAACAATACCTATATGCCAGGGTTATTGTGAGGATCAAATGAGACAGTATTTCTAACAGGTTTCACAAACCTTAAAGCAATATAAATTCTAGCTATTATAATTTCACTTAGGTTTAGAGAATAGGTTTTCATCCTCACCCTTATCTATTTTAATTCCATCCATTACTTTCATTTACTTTATTTCCTTAAAAATAGTGGCTCCCATACTGAACTCAGCTGATTATCCAAACTATTTCCACCTCTTCTCCCTTAGGTTATGCCATTCATTCTGTCCAATTTTGTTTTTGGCTTGCTGCTCCTGTCCTGATATTTACTAACCCTCTGCTTTGTCACTTTGATTTCTTTTATCTGTCTAAGTTTGACTTCTCCTAGTTCTCCTTTCCCTCCTTTACACAGGCATTTCATTTATATGCTGAAGAGCAGTAGGAGATTAAAGTGCTATTTCCATTGTTTCTTAAATTGATCAAGTCATTTTGTCCTTAGGAATTTTTTTAAAAGAACAATGCATAATTTATTTTGTTGTTTTGATTGTGACAGGGAGGCAGCTGCTGTTGTTGAGTCTTCTGGGAGTGGAGGGACTTTGTATATTCTTTTCAAAAGAAGAGTGGAAATGTGCAAGATGTATATAAAGGTTGCAAGAGAAGGAAACACTTCCTTTTGCTTAGTTAGAGTGGAGTGTTCCTAATTTACATATATATTTTTCATTTTGCTAGAAATATATCAATTGTGTCATCTTTTACAGCTATCATTTGTATTTATAATGGTTACTTTAATATATTGTATTTACACCCATGAAAGTACTCTAAGAGCATTGTATTTAATAAAAGGATTTTTTTTCTTCGTGGTGGGAAAAAATTGGTTATTTTTATTGATGTTTGCTTTGGCAAAGGCAGAACCAGTGGAGCTGGGAGAAAACTCACTCATCCTCTGCAAACTTACCACTTTTCTGCCAATATTTGATCTCCAATCTCACATCTTGTTTATTTTGTTTGTGGCAAATTATCATTTTGGCAATATGCCTTTGAAGCAGACTTCATTGATACAAAAATGTGTTCTAATCTGGCCAAGAGGAAAAAAAAGTGTGGGGGGGAGTATAATTCTTTCTAACAATGATTCCAGGGGGATTTAGGGGAAAGCTTGTTTAAAATAATGAGATAAGTCCAAAGCCAATGCATATTCAATAGTCTTGGCACTTTTCTTTGCAAATTAGTTTAAATATTATTAAGGATAAAAATAACCTGACTATTTTAGCGTTCCTGTAGTGATTTGTGATTTGTACAAATAACCCACAAATGAGGAGAGATTCATGGTAAATTGAATAGATCACTCTTATCATAGAGAAAATCTTATCTAAAGAAGCAAGAGGAATTGACTTAGTGGTTAGGCTTTCCATGTCATTCACATAGTAGGTACTCCACAACTATTCATTAATAATAACTTCAAAGAGGCCTTTAAAAATGGAGGCAAGGGAGATTTTGTAATGAGTTAAGAGAGTGAAATAAGGGATTTTTTTGGCCAACAGGATGAAAATTCTCAAACAATTCCATGGTTTGCTAAGGTTATGTCTTCATTTGAAAGCACACGAGTTCTCCCAGACAAGCTATGATTCAAAGTATTCTGTGGGTTTGCTTGCATTTGCAAATATAATTTCTGAACTCCTATTGATATATTTACTTTTAGCTGTCAGAGAAACCAATAAGTATAGAGCAGGGGTCGGCAACGTATGGCTCTTGAGCCATATCTAGCTCTTTTGAGGCCCAGATATGGCTCTTTCTGCAGGAGCCATAAAGTCAATTTTTTTTCAGGCACTGTTACAGGAGCACGCACTGTGAGCACTGTACGGCTCTCAGGAAATTACATTTTAAAAAATGTGGCGTTTATGGCTCTCACGGCCAAAAAGGTTGCTGACCCCTGGTACAGAGTAAAACTAATGAAATAGAATAATGAGAAATATTGCTGATAATATTTTGCTCTTAAGTCTGACTTCTATAGAATGGAGGCTTTGAAAAGGATAGTATCTTGCATGAAACCAGTCTCCTAGTCCCAACAACATAATAAGTCCAGCTATCCTGGTTTCATTCACAGTGTGTTACTAATGTTCAAAGACCACCAGTGAGTATAGTTGATATGCCTAGGGAACAGGGAAAATAAGGGACACAGGTATAGAATACACAATTAAATAAGGCTGAAGTGATATCAATTTTTTTTCTGTTTTTTTTATATGTTTGTAATATATAGTGTAAGATTTAAATTAATATCAATAACTCTAGTATTAATTTTATAAATTTATTAATAATCACTTAAAGTAGAAGAAATAAAAAAAAGAAAAAGAAATTCAAAACCTAATTTTCTAACTAAAGTAAGACTATGTGTATAAATTTTCCTGACTGGCTGAAAGCCAGCTTCAGTTACTGTGTTCAGGGAAAGAGAGAGAGGTGGGATCACACCAAAATGTATCCTCCCTATGTTAGCATGTAGTGTAAAAATGTAAATGGGATGCTGGGAAAAAGTGTCCTGGGGAGCAAATTCTATCCACACAATCCCCCCTATGATGCTATTGGGAGGTGAGCATGTTGGAATCTCCCAGATTTACATGCCTAGTCTCCCCCCAATGAATCATTACACATAACCAGTTAATATCTCCGAAGATCTCTTACTAAAGGTGCATACAATATTGCACTTTCTAAGAGGAAATTACAATAATTTGAGGATAAGAGGGAAATAAAATAGAAAGAGAGCAAAACCAAAGTTAGGTAGGCTTATTGACAAAAAATCAATTGGGGGGCAATCCCCTTTGGCAAAAAAAAAGTGTACATTCAAAGCAAATGTATTGAACCCCCCACCCCTCACAGTTCAATTCACTACATCCCAAAGTTCATTCTGGATCTTTTGATGCAGTGTGTGGTTTCTGCAAGCATCTCCAGCACCTTCTCCAAACAGTTCACTTTATTGATTCAGGGAGTTAGTGAGTTTCTTTTCCTGAAATTTCTCTAAAAGATATTAAACCTTGCATTATAAGATGATAATACAATCTCCCCTGAGGAGAGTGTTGACCAACACCTGGATCACCCAAGAATATATGGCTGAGTTATGAGGTATATGAATTAATTGTGAAAAGAAAGTCAAAAACATAAAAAAAGAAATAGAAGAAAAGAAAAAATAAAAACCAAATGGTATATAAAAATTCTGAGTAAGCAAGAATAAGTCCATAATGGGTCCTAGAATCAATGAAGTGATTTATGTCCCACAAGCGTATAAGACCATTGCAGCAATATGCACTTACCCATTCTGTAGTCAGGACTACAGAAAATTGCTATACTATGAAAGAGAGAAAAGGAACTAGACTTTGAAGCAAAAGAGAAATAGCATTCCCTGGTCTGATTTTACCTACACTCACAGGGATAGGGGAGCCAAAATGGCAGCCAAATTGAAAAACTCGGCTTAGGGAAATACTGAGTCTGAAGTCATCAAACTACCACTTCCTTGAACCCCAAAACAAGTCTTTTGGCTTGGCACAAATTCTTATTAATCCCACCAGAGCTGATTGATTGCCTTGACCTTGAGCTTCTTGGCACTGTACAATGACTCTATTGTGATCCCTTCTTCTGAAATAATACACAATTATTAGTCAAAGTCCCATAATATTTAACAATCAATGTCAGGTTTCCATAATCTAAATGTTTTGGGTATGAATTGGTATTAGGGCTAATGGATATTGTAAACTTATTTTAGTGCAAAATTAAAAAAAAACATTAATACTGGTTGCATGTACTATTAGTACAAAAAATGAGAGGGATGAAAATTAAAATATCCTATTGCACATAAAAGGAAAAAAAACAATAAAATTAAAAAAAATAAAGAATTCAAAGTGCATATTTCATGAGACACTGTGTTAGCCAAGCAGAAGCACAACACAAAGATTTCTCACGCAAAAATGAGATCCATTGCCTTTGAATTTGGCCATGATCCATAGTGTGAGTATACATAATTTTTTACCAGGTAACAGCTTTTTAAAAAACAGTAGTACAATAGCTAACGCACATTCTAAGAAGTGTGTAAATAGAATTAGCTCAAGCCCATTCACAGTTAAAACTCTAGCCACCAGAGATAATGTCATCCCCATCTCCCTTAGTGGGGAGGGAGATGAGTTACCCACACATGACAATAAGTAACAAATCAAGAACAAGGGACTGCCCTTTGGGCAGTCCAAAACAGTGTAGAGGCTGCCATTTGTCCAATTGAGTTAGAGGTGGACCCCCAGGAAGTGATGAAAGATGCTATCTCTTCAAGTATGTTGGTAACTTCCTGTGGAGGCAGTTCCCACTTTGAACTTGGTGCTGAAGGATCTCGGCTGAGACCTCAGGCAGCTTCCCCTCTGAATTGTCACATGGGTAAGTTAGGCTGACTTCCTTGGACTACCTTGGTGTTTCCAGACTCTCTTCCTTAAGTAGGCTTCTTGCCTCTCTGATTGCTAAGGCCTTGTGGCTTGTAACCTAGTTTAATTAGCCTTTTAACCCTCTCTCTCTATTTCCCTACCTTCTACCTTCCTAATTGTAAATAAACTACCATAAAACCCATCCTAACTTTGGTCTATTGTAATTATGGAATCAATCTGAATTATTGATTCCTGGCAACCACATCTTAAAATATATATCTATATAATATCTAAATTTTCCCAATTACAGAAGTACCCAAATCCCCAAAACCATAAGAGCTCATTTATTCTCCAAAAGTTACTGATACAGGTTGTAACCAGTTTCATAGAGTACATTCATCAACATCTATGTGACAATTAAAAAAGGTATTAAGGCACAAAAGGCTGTATAGGCAATATGTGAACTCTATGGATCTGGTGACAAACCCAGTATCCATAAGGACCTATGGCTATGCCACAGTAAGGGTTTGCCCAACTTGACTATGGGCTTTTACAATGGTATTATCTCCAGTCCAAATATAGGATGGTACAAATAAAGATAGTAGGATGGTACAAATAAAAACAGTGTAACAGAACATATAGCTAATAGTCAAAACATAGTAACTTAAAGTGACATAGTGTAACAGAATATATTAGATTAGATCAATATGTGAACTTAAAAACAAAATTAAATCTTAAAACAAACAATCAGCTAATAAAATAAGCATGACAGTGTCTACAGAAGGTACTTTCTTTACATGTGAGCAATGAATCCAAGAGACCTTTTCTCCAATTTTGATAGCTGTTGTAGTTGTTAATAGGACTTGGAATGGACTTTCCCAAACAGGCTGAGTTCCTCTAATTCCCTGGAAGTTCTTTATGTAGACCTTGTATTTAAAATAGCTTTACAGAGACTTCTTCAGTATGGGGAGGAGAACAAATTGAAACAGTTAACATCAGTAAGGCAATGGAGTCTGAAAAGGCTTAAAATTCACCTTCAGAATCTTTGAGTTTCCTTCCCCTCCCAAGTACCATCATCCATCTAGATTCCTTTGGTTACAACTCTGGGGTCCCCTATACTAAGGGAGATTTTCACCCTGAGTATAGTGTCAATGTGGTTCATTTGGGGCATTTTGGTGTGAGTTATTGGTTGTCTCATTTTGTTTATTATTTCTGTAATTGTTATTATTTCTAAAGTTGTTATTATTTCTATTTGCCTGATTCTACTTCTTACAGCTCATCATTACGTGACCCGTTTTTCCATAGAAGTAACACATTAATGATTGCTTTGTGGATTCCTGCAAAGGGGCTATGGTCACTCCTTGATTTTCTTTTTCTTTTTAATTTCCTCCTTTAAAAATTTTATTTCTTTCCTTAATTCCTCCACTAAGTCATTGTTCTCCTCATTTTTCTTTTCATGGCCATTAAAGATATAAATTGCTACTCTCCTCAATTCCTCAAGGTCCATATTAGCCCAATTCAGACAGTTAGTCTTAGAATAGTCTCTGACTACTTTACAATAATTGTTTACAAACTGCTTCCTTTTTTGCCTGACATCCCTTTCTCTGGAAAGATCTAGCTCTCTCTCTCTCTCTCTCTCTCTCTCTCTTTCTCTCTCTCTCTCTCTCTCTCTCT
>NW_025384204.1:0-7886 GCF_016433145.1 Gracilinanus agilis
ATATTATATATAAATATTATTAGTATTTTCTTGAAAAAAGTTGAAAAATATCTATATATGTATATGCATAGTGTTCTAAAAATCAGTGCAGTTTTAAACTCATCTTATGAATGTATATTAATATATGCATATACATTAATGCCTACATGTACATGCACATATGACTATATCTGTATATACTCATATTTTGGGCATGTTTGTACATGTGTTTATATATGTTTCAATAGCTATGTATTGTCTTAGGGAGAGATCTCAGTCATGAGATAAGCCCAAGTGAAAGAACAAACTCAAATTAAATTGCTCACTCTGGAGGAAATTCTATGATTGAAGCTCTGAATTAGAAGGAAATTCTCACTTCCATTTACCTCACCTTGCTGAGCTTTGTGCTGCCACACAGATTGCATAAAACCAGGCCTGCCACCTAATAAATCACATAAACTTTCTTACTGAAAGGAATCAGGAGTTCAAGGTAAGTGGGGAAAAGGGCCCAGCAAAACAGAAATGCTTCCCTCCCAGCTCTAGGGGCAGGATCTGCTGAATTGCTTCATTTCCCACTTAATTGCATTGGTTTTGTGTTTAACAGCTGAATTAAAAACATAGCATGGAAAATGAAGTGGGACTTATAAAAGTCCATCCATGTTGGTCACTCCTGCATTTCCTGATTTCTTTTCTTCCTCTCATTCTCCCTTCCCCTCCCCAAAAAACCCCACCACATTCTCCAGAATAGTATCATTGTAATAAAGTTTTCCCATTAATATTAGAAATCCTTTTAAAAGCCTACGTAAACATAAATATACTTGGCAGGTATAATGGCTAACTATAAAAGCACCTTTTGAAGATTAAAAATAATGAATCCATTATTTCTACCTCTAACTCTACCTCTCAGCTTGGTTGGCTTTGTCCCTATCACTAAAGGCAACATTTGAGTCACATTATTTATGGAATGTAATTTATGAGGTAATAACAAACCGTTTAAGCTTCTTCCCAGTCCCATTGATTCTTTAAGCTTTGAAATGCTTTTCCATTTGCTCGTAGGAGTACAATTCAGAGAGGTCTTGGTAACCTGGATAGACCTGGCTGGCCCACATCCATCTGCCTGAAATAGTTGTTCTCCAGTCTATAGCTTTTGAGCTGCCACTAGTCTTTGTAAATCATGGCCAGTTGGCACTGACTAAAAGTCAGTTCTTGAGGGCAAACCTTTAGAATAGGATTCTGGAGCCGCATCTTTGACATGAATCCATTGGCACAAAGTATGTTTACATTAGTATCCTGCTGAATTTGTTTCACTTCATTTTCCCAGAGTTTAGAGTCTGTTGTTTTTAACTTTTCTTTCATTTTTCATTTGGAATATGTGAATTCCATTCAGCAGATTCTATTCAGGTTTCCCATCATTTCCTCAAAGATACTAGTACACAGGAGTAGTTATATGGCTCAGTGGATTGACAGCTAAGCCTAGACAGTTGGATTCAAATCCAAATCTATTTCACTGATTGGGAGGTGGAGCTGTGATTTCCACAAACTCCATTTAAAAGAAGGGAGCTCAGCTCAGAACATCTCATTTCTCGCCTGGCTACAATATTTTGCAACTTTGCTAACATCCCCCATTAGATTGTGAGGACTTTGAGGGAAGAGATTTCCTTCCCTCCTTCCTTTCCTCCCTCCCTCCCTCCTTCCTTCCTTCCTTCCTCCCTTCTTTTAGTATAGCCCCTGGCACAGGTTGACTGAAGATATCAATTTCTGACTTCTGAAGTATCCCATCTCCTTCCTAATTTGTTCCTGGTAATGAGTACATGTTAAATAAATCTACTTATTTACTGGCTTTTTATCTTCTTGGTTCTTGCAAACCTAGCCCTAGAATCACTTACAAAGCATCTCATGAGAAATCTGCTTCACATACTCAACCTGCATCAAGTTTCATGAGTTAATAAACTCTGGACAATGATCTTAAAACTCCCAGAAGCCACAGATATGTCCCAAGATCCATCTTAAGAAATATAGAAATCAAGGACTAGTAGTGTGAAGCTTGTGTCCCCAGGGGGAGGAATTCTCTTTTCTCTGATACCTAGTTACCTTAAACCTCATATCCTTTAGTCCCCCGAAACCCTCATAAGCAGAACCAATGGGAATGAGAAAACTCCTTTGTAGCATTTAACACTACCTATCAACCTCTCTGCTCTCCAGATTTTCATGATTTTGCTCTTTGCTGGTTCTCCTTTCTGTCTGCTTCTAACTTTCTTTGCCTGGCTTTTCCTTCATGTCATAAATATCCTCCATATTTTTCAAAGCACCATCCTGGGCCCCCACTTATTTTTTCATCCTATATCCATGTTGGCATACCTATGGTACATGTGCCAGAGGGTGCTGCTCTCTTTCCCACCACCCTCCACATGCACCTGAGGACATTTCTCCCATTACCCACCCCTCTGCTCAGCCACCCAATGGGAGCACTTCCTCCCTTCCCTGATTGGGGTAAGAGGGTGGCTCACATGCAATGTAATGGTTGCAGTTTGGGCACTTGATCTCTAAAAGGTTCACCATCACTGTCCTATACTATCTCACTTGGTGAATTCATCAGCTCTTCTAAATTAAGTTATCATTTCTCATCAGTTGATTCCCATATCTATGTATCTTGCTCTAATATCTCTGCTGAGCTACAGGCATATATTTCTAACTCTCTGGGAGATCTCAAAGGGGTTGTCTCATATGCATCTCAAACTCAACTTATCCAAATAGAAATTTATTTCTGCCTCAAATTCTCTCTACCCTCTCTCTAGTTTCTGAACTTCTCAATTATTGTCAAAGCTACTACAATCCTCCAGACCTAAAACCCCAATGTCATCTTCAGCTCCTTCCTTTTTCTTACCCTTTACATCCAGTCTATTGCCAAATCTTTTCATTTTTACCCTCAGAATATCTCTCTCCCCTGACCTCTTCCATCCCCTAATACAAGCTTAGTATAGGCCCTCATTATCTTTTGCCTAGATTATTCTAATAACCTCTTAATTGGTCTTCTTGTCTAATGTCTCTCATCACTCTAATCCATCCTACACATTTCTAAAATAAGTAATTTTCTCCGAATGCAGAGAGATCATTTGACTTTCCTATTCAATTAACTCCAATGACTTCTCATTGACTCTATGAGAAAACATAAATTTATATATTTACCTTTTAAAATTCTATATAAACTAGGCCAAATCTCCCCACTTAGGTAGGTAAGTGGATAGAGAACCAGGTCTGGAGTTAGGAAAAACCCGAGTTGAAATCTGGCTTCATACATTTACTAGCCATGTCATCCTGGGCAAGTCACTTCTCCCTGTTTACCTCAGTTTCCTCACCTATAAAATGAGCTAGAGAAGGAAATGGCAAACCACACCAATATCTTTCCCAAGAGAACCCCAAATGGGGTCTTGAAGAGTCTGACATGACTAAAACAATTGAACAATAACAAACCTATCTTCCCAACCTTATTGGATATTACTCTTGCTCCTATATTTCTTGAATTTTCAAGGATATTTTGAAGTCTATAATTATAATATAGGGATTAGCCATCTGCTAGTTCCTGTAGTATAGCAAGTATCTGATGTATGGCATGATTATTGTTATTCATCTTTTTCTTCTTATCTTTATCAATTGAGTTCAGATAATAATTGGCCTTGGACAAGTCACTTTCCTGCTACTATTCCTTTACAGAAAAGAAACAAACATTTAAGTGATTATCCTGTGCCTGGTACTATGAAAAACACTTTCCAAATGTTATCTCATTTTATCCTCACAACAAATGTGGGATGTTAGTACCTTAATTATCTCCATTTGAAAATTGAGGAAACTGAGATAGCCAGAGATTAAGAGACTTCCCCAAGGTCAATATCAAGAGTTGGAGACAGCACTTCAACTCAGATCTTCCTGACTCCGGGTCCAATATTCTATACACAATGTCACCCATCTGTCTCTTTTATATTTAATGTTCTGAGCACTATTTTACAAAGGAACAAAATAACTGCCTTATTTTTTTTTGGTAATTGATTAATCATAGTCACCAGGTCTTGTTTGCAATTTGGTAGGTACTAATTTTTTTGCATCTTTCAGTGTCAAGTTGCATAGTTTGTTTCTCCACTGTCTATTATTTTCTTGCATAACTTCTAAAATATTATGAGAGAATGTGTATTTATGATGATTGTAGCAAATAACTTTTTTAAAAAGATCACATTTTGGTAAAATTTGTCTGTTTTTCAGGTTCATGCCATCATACTTCAAAAGGGCTTTTCAAAATTTCAGAGTAGGTGTGTCTTCTTCTTCAAGTCTCTTCTTCAAAATCATTTGAGGCATTGATAGTGGTTTTGTCATTCCTTTAATTATTAAAGAATTGTGCTAATTCAAAATTTGAAATGATTCTTCAGATTTTGGTAGCCCTTGACTTCAACTCTTATTTAATCAAAACCAGGGTTAGGGAAAAAATTGTGTCTTAGTATTTTATTTTACTATGTTGGTTCATAATACATAATTGTATGAGTTGGCACTGAGGATACTGTTAAGAAAAAAAAAGGGTTATTATTTCCTTCATTTCATCTTTCTCTTAATTAAACCCTTAAGTTCTGCCTTAAAATTCATATTAAATATCAATTCCAAAGCAAGAGAGTGGTAAAGGCTAGGCAATTGGGGTTAAGTGACTTTCCCAAAATCACAAAGCTAGTAAGTGTCTGAAGCCAGATTCAACCAAGATTTCCCATCTCTAGGCCAGGCACTCTATCCACTAAGCCACCTAACTTCAATCTTTTGCAATGCATTTCAGACAGAAATGGTACTAGGACATTTCTTATCCTGTTATAATCAATTTATATTTAATGTTTTATGGACTCACACAGTTGATACAACAATTGTTTTTTGTACGTAAATAAAAATATTACTCCACAAACCCATCTGCTGTAGATTCCCATCCATGGCACAATTTAAATAGCAGACAGAACAACAGGGATAATTTTTTTTTTGCCTCTTCCTATCGCCATGATTTAGATTTCGATATGTTTTGTTAGGAATCTATATTTTGAAAGCTTGCCTTCCCATGTAGTTTGGTTAATATGATTATTTTATGTGACAGCATTTATTAAAACAAATAAATAAATTGTGTGGCAGCCTCTAAAAAATCTATTAAAAATGTACTAAAATGTTTAAATAAGTTTTTTTGTGGATGACTCTATAAGCAAGTAATTGTGGGCAACCATTCTGTCAATAATAATGACTTGAAATTTGGACCCCTGGTTTTAAGGTCCATAGTGTTTCCATTATGTCACTATATAATATAAGCTATCCTGCTTCTCATAACCTCATTGCAATCATCATCATCCATTTTCTTCTATCTCTACCAATGTCTTTATTTTTATGTCTTTATATTACTTAGTACATTGCCTTAAAGTAGGCACTTGATATGTGCTTATATAGGGGGTAGATTGGTGTCATTGGGGGATTAGCACCTCTTGTGTGAGTACCTTCTGACCCCTTTTCAGGACTGTTCATCCATTTTTGCTATCCACCTGGCACTCAATTCTCACCTGTGGCTCCAAGAAGCCATATCATGCATAGTGGCCACGTAATATAAACCATCTCTGCAGATGGACTAAATCAGGTTGAGGGTCACTGAGAGGCCACAACCCATCAGTGAGTTGGGGGGTGTCTACCCTAAGCATATGATGACTTCCCTCTGCCAAAATGGGCATAAGAAAACAATTTGTTCCAATGGCCATGAAGACTGTGGATGCAAAAGTGATTATAGCTTTGTCAGACATCTAAAACATCAAAGTCACCCATTGCATCCTAGGCCATCACTGGTGGTCCCAACTCTTGTCTTGACATTGAATTTCACTGGCTCTGGAATAGAGAATGAGGCTGATGACTTGGTGTAACTCTACCTCATTTAAATCCAATTCATACACAAGTCAAGATGTCAACCCATGATATCACTGGTCCTCTTTGAAAAGGAAGGACAAGCAATAGCATCAATAACATACTGGCAGGAGGTAGCTGGGTAGCTCAGTGGTTTGAGAGCCAGGCCTAGAGATGGGAGTTGCTAGGTTCAAATCTGACCTCAGACATTTCCCAGCCTTGTGACCCTGGACAAGTCACTTGACACCCATTGCCTAACCCTTACCACTCTTCTGCCTTGGAACCAATACACAGTATTAGCTCCAAGACAGAAGGTAAGGGTTTTGGGTTTGTTTTTTTTAATTAAGTTGAATTAAATTTTTAAAAAAAAAATTTAAATAACATACTGGCTATGTCATGGTGGAAAGAGTACTGGGTTTGGAACCCAGATGTCCCAGCTCTGCCACTTTACTTGTTATGTGTGACTTGGGAGTCTCATCTAATCTCCCTGTGCCTGTTTACTCTTCAGTAAAATTGAGACATAATACCTGTATTGTTCACCTCCTAGAGTTTGCTATAAAAAACAGAGGGGAGGGATTGATGAGGCTATGGAGGCTAGAGGCTTTGAAGATGGATTGGATTTTGGTGGGAGAGAGAGAGCACACTCTCACCCACGGCATCTGTGTAGTGCTGGTAAAAGCTATGCCTCTCCTCCCCTGACAGGCTTGCTCAACTGAGCCTGTCAGCTATCTCTTAGAACAACTGCCCAGGCAGGGAACCACTGAGAGGTTGTATGTGTGGTTAATCTCTCTGGTTCCCCAACTGGGGGTTGGAATAATTATTGATAAGGGCTATTGATGAGCTGTTTGAATAAAGCAACTGCATAAGGATCTCCCCTTCCCAAGGGCTTTGATATATTGACCGCTCAGTAAAGGTTCTTGATATTAAAACACTGTATTTGATTCTAATTAATGGGGTTAGGAACAAGGGGAAAGGATGGAGGATATGAGGATCCTTATTTGCTAATATTCTAAGCTAATGATCAGACTATTAAGAGAAAGCTAGATAAAGTAGAGACTGAAGGTTCTTCACCCTCTCACTAACTCTGGCCTGACTTGGCCAGAGCCAAGCCAAAGATTAGGGAAGGCTATTGATGATCTTTGATGACAGCGTCACTGTTCACTCTCAGGTCTATTATCAGGGATGGTGATTGCTCTCTAGCTCTCTCAGTAAGACAGGTTGGTTTGCAGGTATAGGCCTACCCTCCCTCAAGACCTCCCACCTCCCAAGTTCTGCTCCAGACTGAGCCACATATGCTGGGCCTGGTGGGTATTTATAGGGTTGACTCTGATGGACTTTTTGCCCTGGCTCACAGCATCTGGGAACATTCCTAGGTGTTCAACTGCTGGTCTTGTCACTCAAAGTTGGTGTCCATTTTGTCCCAGAAATCAATATAACAAGTTGTAAGGCTCAAATGAGGTACTCTATAGAAAATGCTTTATAAATTCCAAGACATTACATCAATGTCTGTTATTATTATTATTAATATTAATAATAACAGTATTATTATTAATAAATCAGCATTTATTAAAATGAAATAAAATGCCACTGGGAATTATAAAGCTTCTATTCTAATCTAAATTCTACAAACTATATGACCTGGATTAAACATTAATTCTTTGGATCTGTTTCCTTCATACAAAATAAGAAAGTATTAGATGATTACTACCAATTGCAAAAAAATCTTCCATGTTAATTTGACTGGGGCAAAAACCATTAGAGATGTTTCTACATAGTGAAGTATCTGGACAAACAAAACTTGACCTAATGACCAGAAAATCCAGAAAGTGAGAGATTGTTGTCTATGTGGCTATTAACACTTCTACTATTTTCTTCTAAAACAGTGCTGTCAAACATAAATCAATAGGAGCCACTAAATTGTACATAAGGATCCCTGCGAGCCATATATTGGCTTAGAAAACCATAAATTAATATTATTTATGTGTTATAATTTTATTTTAATTTATTAT
>NW_025384205.1:0-6779 GCF_016433145.1 Gracilinanus agilis
CTCTCTCTCTCTCTCTCTCTCTCTCTCTCTCTCATCTCATCCTCTCTTCTTTCCTGTCCTCTCCCTTTTCCCCTCTCCTTTATTCTCAATTCCCTCTCTTCTTCTCTCCTCTTTTCTTCCCATTGTCTCTTTCTCACTCTTCCATTCTCCCAACATAAAAAAACACCTTATTCTAGAAAAGAAGAAATTTGTTTACTATAAATCATGGAAAGTTTATGCCACCCCAATGTAAAGCTTCCCACTAACTTATTCACTCTGGGGAAGGTTCATGGTTTGATTTTGTTTGTGGGGTTTGGAGCTTTGTGGGGATTTTTTTTAAGCAATAATAGTCTTTGTAGGATGGCTGCCGTGTCAGCATTTATCTTGAAACTCCTGGATATTAGTTTTGACTGCAGTCACCTTTCTGACAAGTGTTATTGCGACTGTGCTTTATGTTCCTGTTCAGGGTGATTTCTAATGATAATGCTCTGTCTACCTCACTGCCTCACACTAAATTATGGATACCACAGTGGCAGTACCAACTACCTCCAAGTGCTAAACTCTCCTCCCTTTGTGTGATGTCAGTGCCCATCCACACAACACCCCCTTCACTCAACCCAGCACTGTGCTCAGAATGCAAACCAGACAGTGAAGACATGCAAAACATTTGTGCTTAAAAATAATGTTCTGTCAGTTATTAAACAAGTGATATTTCATTTAATCAGCTCAGGGGGATTATTTTAAATGAAAAGGCAGAGAGTATGATTTTATTAACACATTCCTGCCCTAGAGTCCTACTGTAATGATTCTTTACCTGACTAAATTAAAGAGTTATAATTCAGGCTGACTATGGTCAGGAGTTCTGGGTGGCTGGGTTTTATTAATGCTTCGATTTTTGTTATCATTGCTGTTGTTCGCAAACTGAGGTAAACGCAGGAGAAACTGGTCCCATTGCAACACCAATGCTCTAATGACTTGGTAAAACACCACTTTTCTAGACTGGCTTTTGTCTAGCCAACATAAAGCCCAATATTTTAAATATAACATCTTAGATTGGCAAGAACCATCTAGCTATTCTGTTCACTAATATTATCGGTATTATTATTAAACTTACATACCCATTACTTTATGCAACTACCAAAAAAATTTAAATACTGTGCAATAGTCTATAGAAAGAAAGAGGAAGAAGAGGAGGAGGAGAAGGAAGGAGGACGAGGAGGAAAGAAAAGGAAGAAGAAGGAAGATTGGGAAGTAGAGGAAGAGGAGGCTAGCAGTTTACTTCATGATCATTTCCAGATGAATGCCATCGAAGGAGATGTGAATAAATGGTGATGATAATTAAGATGGTGAAAACTCACACAAGCACAAATCTTTAAAGTTTTCAAAGCACTTTACATATAGTAACTCATTTGATCCTATGGAGACCTCTGTGAGGTAGGTGCTATTATAAGCCTCATTCTAAGAGTAAATGAATGAGGCTGAGAGAGGTGAGTTGTGCAAGCTCAACACAACCACCGAGTGTCTGAGACCAGAAATCAGCCTGAAGTCTTTGTTCTTCCAAATCCATAGCTATCTTCAAAGAGCCATGCTGCCCACCAATATGCCAGTCATATTTTTAATCATTTAAATCAAAGTAGATGAACTGACTTTCAATTATATGTCTTTTTTCATGAAGGTTAAGTGTACACATTCCTTTTGTGGGACTTCGTTCTTATAAATACATATAAATCTGAAACTTTCTGAAATAAACTCTAAATATTATAGTCTAAAATAATTTGTCATTAATAACTATTTCTATACATCATTTTGAGCTATCGTTTCTGTTGACCACTAAAATTAGTTGGATTATTTTTATAGTTTTTTGTTGATATCTTTTGTTTTTATTTCATATAGATTTCCCCCATTTCTCTCTATAGAGACATATCCCTGATAACAAAAAGTTTAAAAATAAAGGAGAAAAGAGAGAGAAAAAAGATTTGGTGTAACCAATAAACACATTGAAAAAGACCGTTACATGCAATTATTCATACCTGTGAACTTCAACTTCTGAAAAGGAATGTGGGGGGGGGGGGAAACTATTCTTTATAATTCTGCAATATTCAGTTTTGATTGTTTTGTGGTTATTATTTTTCCACTTACATTATTGTCATCATTGTTCATAGTTTTGTTTTGTTCATACTGTTCATATTGTCATTTTTTCCTGATTCTACTTACTTCCTGATTCTATTTACTTCATTTCATGTATCAATTCATGTAAAGTCTTTCCATGCTTCTCTACAGTCATCATGCTTGTTTCTTACAGCACAAAAGCATATCAGTGCATTCATTTACCCCAATTTGTTTAGTCATTTCCCAATTGATGGGAATCTACTCCAGTTCTTTGCTACCACAAAAACATGCTGCAATAAATATTTTGGGGGTATGTGGAATCTTTGTTTTGTTTTATTTTTTATCAGTGCAGCAGAATCTCAAAGTCAAAGGATATGGATATGTTAGTTATTTTATTTGTGCAAATCCAAATTGTTTTCCAAAATGGTGCTACTAATTCACAGCTCTACCAGCAATGCATTAATGTGTCTATCTTTCCACAACCCCTCCTACTTTGATTACTCCCTTTTTGGTCATCTTTGCCACCTTACTGGGTGTGAGTTGAAACCTGAGAGCTTTTTCATTGTAAAAATTAAGTGTTTCCGTTTCTTTTAATTTCAGTAATACATAGGTTCTTGAAATCCATACTTCTCATTTTAAATTGAGTCTTTTCATTTTCATTTAAATTTATTTATTTGCTTGCTAGATTAAAATGCCAGGAAACTCCCTCCCTCTCACCCCTCCTCCCATTTGAGAAGGGATCATTTGACAAAAAGATATGTGTGAATCTAAAACTATGTCTTGTTATTTCTATTTATCAGTTTTCTTTCTCTGGAGGTGGACATACACAAGTCATTCTGTCTTTTTAATCTTTATTTTTTCAGACTATTATTGTTTTAGAGCAGTCTTTCATATAGTTAGTTGTTAATAGTTTACAATTCTTTTGAAAACCATTTGTTCAAATCCTTTAGCCAGTTCTTTACTGGGGAAATAGAAAATGATTTCTAAAAAAAGAAAATTACCCTCAAAGTAGTAGGAGGAAAAAAATCACAGTTTGTGTCATTTTTAGCCACTTTTCTATTGTCTGCCATATGGTTCATTCATCCATCCATCCATCCATCCATTCATCAGTAAATATTTGTTTTTTTATATTTATAAGGTGACAGGCAACCTGGCATAGTAGATAAGAGGACAAATCTTGGAGTCAGGAAAGGCTGAGTTCAAGTTTTGCCTTTGGTGAAGATTCTTTGGCCATATGTATTTATTCTTTCAGAGCCCAAGTTAATCACTTTAGAGGGAAGTTTCCTCTTTAGGAGCTACCCACAGCTTTGAAATTATGGATGTAGACCTACTTCTCCAAAATGTATAAAGCAGTACTCTATA
The DNA here is from genome assembly GCF_016433145.1 of Gracilinanus agilis. Classification (NCBI taxonomy): domain Eukaryota; kingdom Metazoa; phylum Chordata; class Mammalia; order Didelphimorphia; family Didelphidae; genus Gracilinanus; species Gracilinanus agilis. Next base: position 3,451 of record NW_025384205.1, read on the forward strand.
TCAGTGTTTCCCAAAGTGGGCGCTACCACCCCCTGGTGGGTGCTGCAGCAATCCAGGGAGGCAGTGATGGCCACAGGTGCATTTATCTTTCCTATTAATTGCTATTAAAATTTTTTAAATATTAATTTCCAGGGGGCTAATAATATTTTTTCTGGAAAGGGGGCAGTAGGCCAAAAAAGTTTGGGAACCACTGCTCTATATCATCAAAAGAACCCCAGGTTTAGACTACAAAATCCTGAGTTTAAATAAGTTCTGTTTATTAGATTGTAACCTTAGATACATCAATTAATCCCTGTGGTGCACTGGTAAATGTTTAACAACTAATCCTCTGGGGAAAAAATGTGCATCCTTCAACCTTCTTAAGTCTAGACAATCACAAAACAGTAGATCAAGCCCTGATTTGCCTATTTCCAAGGTATAAATGCTCACACTTGAAATTTAACCATCAGCTCTCATGATCCAGTTCAAGCTGGAGCCTGCCTGAACCTGTTTCTTATTTTTTACAATGGGAATCAATTCTTAAAGGATCTACCTTTCCAGGTTATTGTCATGAAAGTGCTTTTTAAACTGTAAATCACTAAGTAAACATGAATTTTGCCATTATTTTGTTGACTTCCATGAGTTTTGTATAAACAATGTAAAATACCTGAAATTTGTCTCAACTTACCCAAATCATCATTCACTTTACATTATTGTAGAGAAAATATATTCAGTTGTAGAACTCTCCAGAAACCTAGGGAGCATAGTGCATAGAGCAACAGGCCTGGAGATGGGAGGACCTGGTTTCAAATGTGAAAATAAGACCTCAGATACTTCCTAGTTGTGTTACCCTGGATAAGTCACTTAACTCCGATTGCCTAGCCCTTCCCAATCTTCTATCTTAGAACTGATATGAATACAATAGTTATGGGTTTTTTTTTTTAAGTTTTTTACACTCAACAGCTTTGAATTCAGGAGTAGTGTCAGGGAGAAAACATAAAAGAATAGAAGATTCATTTTGAATTTCCTCAGAAATCAAGCCAGCAATTTAACAAGCATTTATTAGTTTTCTGATTGGGATATTGTGCTGGGCATTGATGACAGAAATAAAATAGTCCTTAATTTCATGAAGCTTATATTCGACTTGGATTACATTGCAATATATCAATGGGAGAATCAGGAGTGGCCTCTTGTAGAAGCTCAAGACTCTAGGAAGTGAGCATTCCAGACATGGGGAATAGCTTGTATAGACAGAGGCAAGAATGAGGATTTTCATTGTTGGGGAACATGGAATAAGCAAGAGACAGTTCTCAAATGGACAGCATCTCTTCTTAGAGCATCTCCCTATTCATCCTTGTTTTCTGCAAATATTCATAATAGTATTGGTCACTTATTGCTCCTCATTTGTTGTTGATAGCTATCCTCATCCCTTAGGCAGGATTATCCTGGATTTATAAGGAGAGAGAGGGAATGCAGCCAAAAATTCATTTGGAGAGAGGGTGGCCCCCTGTTGCATTTGGAATACACTTCTCATTTTCAGCATTCTTGATGGATTCTCCTGTTGGAAAGGAGTCAACGCTTATTTCATTCCAGATGTAAACAATCTATCCAAAGCATTTTCTACACAGAATTTCACAAACACATTAAACACGGCAACACCAAAAAAGTTTAAAAATAATATCACTTGTTTAACAGTTAGGGGAACCTGAGCCACTGAGGCTGAATCTATATGGAGTGACTTTCTGCTTTAGTCCCAATAATCTGTTCTGCATGTATGGCAGGGCTATTTCAAGGAAAAATTTTACCTTTTTTGTTTTTTGCCTATCATAGGGATTGATAGCACTTCAAAAGCTGATGGAAGGGGACAGCGAGGTAGTTCAGTGGATTGAGAGCCAAGTTTAGAGATGGGAGGTCATGGGTTCAAATCTAGATTCAGACATTTGCTAGCTGTGTGAACCTGAGCAAGTCACTTAACCCCCATTGTCTAGCCCTTACCACTTTTCTATCTTGGGACCAATACACAGTATTAATTCTAAGACAAAATTTAAGGATTCTTTTTTTTTAAAAGCTAGTGAGAGAAGGGAGAATAATACCTTAGCACAGCCCTGCAAAAGCAAGGGAAAAAAAGAAAATGTAACTGCCTGATCATGCATATCAAGGCTCTCCTTTTACTCTTTCCATGTCTCAGGGACACTAATGAACCACATAGATTCTTCCCAATCACCATGAACAGATAGTTGTATAATCACTAGAGAAAAAAATCCATATATAGCTCAAGACAGAAAAGCAAGTGATAATTTTGGGGGAAAAAGTTAATATGGACAAATAATTTCCAATAAAGGGCTACTATAAATTGTATTGGACACATGCAGATATATCTGTGTAGTTTGATATATGGATGGAATTATGATAGATTGATGTGATTAGTCTAATCACTTCTACACTCAACTTCTATGAATCCCCTCTCACTCTATATAACTTGCCTTTATACTCCTACAAATCTTCCACAAATTATTTACTAAGGATCTTTCTAGTACATTGAAATATTTCTTCTAGTTTTTAACATTTCATGAATGACAGCTTAAGCTGTCTTGGTATTCTTCTAGTCTTTGTATACTCTTCCCCCCCCCCTTTTCTCTCTTGACATTATAAAAATAAAAAAAAAACTACTGTAAAGCTATGAAACTCCACTGTGACAGAATTTAGCCATTATCCCATTTGTAGAATAGTTCCCATAGAACTGCCTCCATAGCCCCTATTAATGTCACTTCATCTAACTTTGCATTGGGGAGGGGGTCATTTAATGAAGATAGAGTGTGCTTCTTTCTATGAACACATACATACGCAAACACACACAAACTTTGACAAACTATAAATAGCAGCAGTTTTTTTTAGACTAGCCCCTTAATTTCATTGGTATGGGATACTTGCCATGATGAAGTCCAACTACTAATGAAAATCAGCACTTTTTCTATAACTGAACAGTTTGAGAGAATTGCTTGGAATACAGACTCTGAGTGATTTGAACTATTATTTTGCCAGTATTTGAACCTGAGAGAACAAGACCAAAAAAACTACAGAGAGAGACACAGAGAGAGAGAGAGAGAGAAGGAGGGAGAGGGAGACAGAGAGACAGAAAGAGAGAGAGAGACAGAGAGAGAGAGAGACAGAGAAAGGGGGAGAGGGAGTCAGACCCTAGTTTTGCTACTTTCTACCTGAATGACCTAGGACACATTTTGAACCTCATTTTTCCTCATCTATCAAATGAGGGTGTTGGACTAGATGTTCTCTAGGGTCCATTCTAGCTCAAAACCTAGGTTAGAATTACATGCACAAGCATATATATATAT
>NW_025384206.1:0-4643 GCF_016433145.1 Gracilinanus agilis
TAATATTATGTATAATAAAATAATATATGTAATATAATATTTCTATAATATATTCAGATATATACATATTCTCTCCTCTCTGTGTAAAGATGTAGGTAGTTATTCTTGCTTCAGCATAGGTCCCTTGAAATCTCTACACAAAACTTTTGGAGAGGGTTCTTGACCATCAAAGCTCAGAATTCTGCTCTGAGTTTGATCTTGTTTGTTTGTTTTTTTCGACCAGTGTGCTTACAAAGGGGAGTTGGTTGCTGTGCACCAGCAGGTACCACACACTGATTTTTCCAGATCTTAATGGTGAAAGCTATAAGCCATAGAGAAGAAATCCCCCATGTTGTGAGAGCCTCAGTCACAAAGGTTAAATGAAGAAGTTCCCTAGACATGTCCTTCAAAAAGAAAATTTTAGTCCACACATTACAATCACAAATGTAACTAGCTTTTTCACATGTACATTCTTTTTATTTGACCCAGAATGCTGAGTCTTTGTAGGTTTTAGATAACCATCTGAAATCAAAATACTTTTCTGAACTTGGGTGAACTCAGGAGAGCCTTTATAGGCTGGAAAATCTACTTGACATTTTGTGTGACTTGGTTTTCTTACAATATAATATTCTCCATACTTCCTGGTTCTTGTTGGCTTACAGAATACATTTAAAACGTGTCTCTTGGTCATGATTTGAGCTACTTCTGCTATTTCTTTTAAAAAATGACTCCAGGAAATATGCTGTCACATGAAAGGAATAATAAATAAACTAATTTTGAACTTCTGCAAATCTCAGACAGTTTTAAGTATCATTAAGATGAAGGGTTTTTCCCCCCGTTCCTTTCTTTTAAGCAGTAAATTATGTTGAAATTACCTTAAGAAGTCATGGAAACTTTATTTTCTATTTTTAATTTTAAAAACCTTCCAGTGCCTATTCTTCCTCATATGTATGTATATTTATAAACTAATTTGTTCTTGGTTGTGAAAAGCTGAATATATATTTTGCTATTCCTGATGTTCTTGGGAAGGCAAGATTTTTACAGTTGAGCTTTCATTCCAGAAGGTGTTTTCTATTAGAAACATAACTCAAATGTAAACTACAGAAGCAAAAATTGTTTTGCTCTAATTATCACTGAACTTTGATATTTTCTCATTAAAAATGCTTCTGTAGGTATATACGTAAGTCTCACCCTTAATAACATGTTATTATAGTTTTGGGGGGTGGGAGAAGGCAGGAGGTGAAAAGGCATACCTGGGCTGTGGTGTATGCTGTAATTTGATAAGACTCTCCACCTGATAGTCAGGTAAACAAAAATGAATCTACAAAAATATGATACTTATTCTTTCTCACACAATTACATAAAATCTCACAGTGGGTACTGTATTCAGTTTAGTATAAAACACAATAATTTCTCAGGAGAAGGATCCCAATGACATCACTGAAAATTTTAAGACTTTAAAGATGGACTATAAGTAATTTTTTATAGGACAGCATATGGGATTTTTTGAAGCAGCCTGGTAGAATGAAAAAAAAATGAGTCAGATGATCTGTGAATGAATCCCATCTCTAACTCGCACTTTTTGGGTCATCTTGCAAAAGTTACATAAACATTTTGGGTCCCATTTTCCTTGTCTATAAAGTAAGATGGTGGGAGTGGAGGACTTTTAATGACTATTTCAGATCTAGGTCTGTGATCCTGGGATTGGGAAGTAATGGTAAATCCATCTTGTTGTTGTTGTTGTGGTGGTGGTGGTGGTGTCATCCATCCAACTCCTCATGACCTCATTTGGGATTTTCTTTGAAAACATACTTAGAAAGGTTTGCCATTTCCTTCTCAAATTCATTTTCCAGATGAAGAAACTGAGGTAAACAGGGATAAGTGAGTTGCCCAGGGTCACACATCTAGTAAGTCTGAAATTCATGGAGATAAGTCTTCCTGATTCCAAGCCATGTGCTCTAAACACTGAGCCACCTAGCTGCCCTAGGAAAGCCATAGCTGAGATCAATCTGTTCCCAAGCTATGGTGAATTCAGGTCCTACTGCTTCTGTATTTTCTGCTATATCTTTAATGGTCAAACCACGCAGTTGTGCAAATGAAGCAAGAGACTGTCTGCCAACAAAGTATGACTTGATGGATTGAAAGGAACCTTTTTGCAACCCCAAACTTCTTGTATCCTCCTGCCTCTGCTTGAAATTCATGTCTCCACAGCTAGTACAATACCAGGAAACAGCATGGAGGCCATAGTTAATTGGAGGAGTTGGTGGATGCAATAAAGTAACACAAAGATGCCTCAAAAGAAAGCTGGCTAGAAAAGAGATCAAATCAAACTTGCCACTTTGGATCTTTGCTTAGGTCTTTCTCTGGTTATCCTTTTCAGGTGAATACAAAATTCTTTTGCATAAGTGCTTCCATATTCCAAATGTTCTTTGTGTTTCCTTCAGGGAATGTGCTCCCCTTTGTTGGAAATATTCAAGCAGATCATGAGCCCACTGTAGACACAACTTGGGCATTTCTTCATCTGTATAATGAAGACAATGTCATCTATAGGATCTGTTCCTTTTCACAAACTGCTTTTTCTCTTCTCAACTCTTTCTCCTCAGGAATCCGGAACTCCCTTCGAGAATCATCTAAGGTGTCATTAAGCAACTGGATCTTTTGCTGATAGGATTTCTTCTCTGTGAGTAGTTTGATTAGAAGATACAAGCACATTTTAGTCAAAATTATATTTTAATTTCTCTGTTGAATTAATATGCACTCCCTTAGGAAGCTCAGGGAATAGAATGACTGGCTAACTCTAGTTGCCAAGGAATACAATATGGAGCATTGAACTTGGATTCAGGAAGACCTAAATTTCTACATCACTTCAGGAATTTACTAGCTGTGTGATCTTCAGCAAATCATTTAGCATTTTTTCAGTTTCTTCTTCTTTATCTGCAAAATGAGGAACTTGGAGTCTAAAAAGCTTTAATTATGTGCACTATGATTTCAATTATTTAGCTCAGGGGGAGAAACTCAGTTTCTCTCATACTTTCCTTCACTACCAAGCTAGACTCTGGATATCAAGGTAAGATTATTCAGATTGTCTGGAGCTTCTTCCCAACACATCTAAGAGAGGAAAGGAGAAACCCCATCATGTGTATGGGAGAGAAAGAGTTATATTCTCAAGGCTGCTTCCCTTTTTTGGCTAACTTCAGTGTATCAACGTGACTTAAAGCATGTTGAAACTCTGTAAAGCATTCACTTGCATTCACAAACATGCCGATTCATTTCTATGCATATAAGTTCGTGTCCATGGGCAGTTTCACTTTCAAGCACATGAATTCATGTAATTGAACTCTGCTTAAGGATGGATAGCACTCCTCATCTCTACTCCTGAGAGGGTAGGCCCCATCTTCTGCTGTTTTCCAATAAAACCTGGCCTAAAGCAACCGTTATACTTCTCCCACCAAATCCTTACCTGGGGTGGAGACTGGACTCCACTCTTACCTAGTTTCATTCCTTGACCCCACCTCCACCTCTAGGTTGTCCTCTCTCTTCCAAAATAATCTGGGTTCTAAGAGAAAGGAGTATTGGTAGGGGCACTTACGGTCTGGAAGAATAAAGTAGACAATAGGATTAGGCTCTGCTTAAAAGTGGGGAGTGCCTTTTGCAGAGAGCAATAATGAAAAAAAAAGAAATCTTTCATTTGGCTCATGATTTATGGACTTTATTAATTGAACTATTAGTCTAACTATTCATTCTCAAATAGTAAATTACCTTCATGTTGAAAACTTGCAAATAAACATCTGTAGAAGGAAGAAATAAAATAAATGAACCCTTGGTAAGGCCCAACTGGACCATCTCCATCTAATAATGATAGTATTGGCTGCTAAATATTTAAAGATTACCTGACAGCTACTCAGGCCTGTGATGTATGAGATGCTAAATGGCAAGCAGGATGTTACATATTTTTCTACCTAGTTCTGTAGTGCAGGCTTTAAAGTAGTACATATATGTTACATCAAAATATATCATAAGCAGGTGAAATCAGAGGGTGTGAACCTCTTTTGTTGTGATTCATAATTAAATGACTCAGTATCTGAGGTAATCTGCTTTAAATATGTATATATATATAAATGTGTATTTATATATATTCAAATTTTCAGGAGGAAAGCCATTTTAAGTGTGTTTTCTTCTATAGATAAAGCTAAAGAAACTACTAGTCTTCCTTCCAGGTACTTGTTCAATTGTAATGATGAAAGACTGAATTGCTTCTAATTTGAGGCCATGCATTCCTATGTTAGTCCTATTGAGTTATGGTGATGATACGACTGACCATTTATGTTCCCTCCTATGAACATATCAACTCTCATATACATTATTGCAATTTCTCACTCTCTATCACCCTGCCCACCTTCGCTGCCATTGTAATAAAGAAAAAAAAGTTGATTAAATCAAGCTGACACATTGACTGGTTCTGAGTATATATGCCTTCATTTGCACCTGAAAGTCTACATTCTTTCTCTCTGTCTCTCTGTCTCTCTGTCTCTGTCTATTTCTCCCTCCATCTATGTCTCTTTCTGAATCTGTCTCTCTGTGTCTCTCTCTCTATGTTTTTGGCTCTCTCTGGCTCTCTTTCCCTCTTTCACTCCTCTTTCTCTGCATATATATATATATATATA
>NW_025384207.1:0-6179 GCF_016433145.1 Gracilinanus agilis
CTCTCTCTCTCTCTCTCTCTCTCCCCCACCCCCCCCACCACCTCTTTCTCTCTCCTTGCTCAGAAGAAGGATACTCACCTGCTATTAGAGGGTTCAGACTGAGAAATAGCCCAGAGGGGAATTCACTGTAAACCTAAGTAATATATATCCTAGAAATGATTAGCATTAGCTTTCACTGAGTCTATTTACATTTCTATAAAGAATTGGGACAACTGGGTGAAAAAGGAAAAAAGTAAGATGATAAATGGCTCCTGTCTTCTTGCCACCTGAAGTAATCCCTTCCTCAGAATTATAGGCTGTTCAAACTGGAAGGAAATTTAGAGATCATCAAGTCCGAACTGCTTATTTTACAGTTTTAGATGAGAACTAGAGGCCCAGAAAGAAAAACCGAATTGTCAAAGTTAGTGGCCAAACAGAGATCAGAACCCAGATGTCCCTTTCTCCAATGGAATGCTTTTCACTTTCTTGGTTTCAGTGTCACCTTAAAACTCAGAATCTCTTTCTCTTCCCCTATCACCTTCCCCACTACCCTAAACAATGTCTCTATCATCATAGACTTTTTTTCTGTGACCGTCAGCAATTTGCCTAGCCTTTCTAGACCTAGATCTTATTTCTTTGGGGATGGATTAAAATAATTCTCACCTATTCCTAATCTCACCTGAATAGTATAGGAATGACAAAATAATTCTCAGGAAGGTGAGATTTCAGTATTTTAGAGGAAGAAAAAAATTAAGATCAAGGAGTGGGTGGAATACTGGAAATGACTCCTGATTTATAAAATGAGGGGATTGGACAAGACAGCTTCGGATGACCATTCTAGTTATGAGTCTATGATTGGGGAACTATTGGGGCTTGAATTGAGGGTCTTGAATCCCCTCTTTCTCATGCTGTGTGCATGGACCTCTGTGAAAGATCAATAAAAATTATAGACCTCTTCTTGAAAAATGTCATTAAATAGTTGAAGGAAATGCTCAATTCCAGCTAGAGGTTGGAGAAAAACAATGATATGCATTTTTCTCATCCAAATTCACATGCAATCCATCCACAGACCCTAGGTTAAGAACCTCTGATCTAAAAGGATTAAAGAGCCAATTTATGCATAGGCAGAGCAGCAGTTGCCTAAGGGTATGATTTGAAAGATGGAAGATCCTTCCCTCCCTGCTTCTTCCCTTTCAGCTGTGAGCAAACTGAAAACACCTGAGATAGCTAGGTGGTACAGTGGATAGTATGCAAGATTTGGGAGCTAGGGAGCCACAGGTTGTAATTCTGCCTCAACCACTTTCAGTTTCCCCCTCTGGAATAATGGCACCTATCTCTTAGGGTTGTTGTAAGAATTAACTGGATTTAATATGTAAAATATGATATTTTATCTCTCAAATATTCCCTTCTTACAGATTGAAGTTTCACTTTTGGGAATTAATGCTAGAACACAAATTCCTTAGGAGTAAGGATTGTCCCACCTATTGCATTTATATCCATAGTATTTAACACAGTGTCTGGCATATAACAGGTACTTAATGAATGTTTTCTAATTGTTCTCTCTCTCCTTCCCTCCCTCCATTCCTTCCTTCCTTCCTTCCTTCCTTCCTTCCTTCCTTCCTTCCTTCCTTCCTTCCTTCCTTCCCTCCTTTCTCTTCTACAAGAGTGACAAATGCCTCCTCAAAAAGAATGCTAACACTTCCTGAATTGGGAAGAATCTTTGGTATTAATAACTGACTCAGATATATTTTCCTCGATATCTTGTCAAAGGCAGGTCACATATAACAACTCAACTCATATATCTATAGTGACTTCTGCTTTATGAAATGCTTTCACCACAACTCTGTGAGGTAAGGAATATAAGTATATTCCCCTTTTTAAAGTCAAGGAAGCTGAGTCTGAGAAATGTTAAATGGCCTCTGCATAGTTATACAGCTGAGCTAGGACTAGAATCCCAACCTTTGGATCCCAAGCCTATGTTGCCTCCTCAAAGTCATCAACAGATACATTACACATGTGACATCAGCCTGCCATGTTAGGTTGATTCTAGATGAACAAGAAAGCAAGTAAGTGAATCCCCTAGTTACTCATGGCTAGAGTATGGTGTGTGGGACCACATAGGAGGAAATGGGGCAGATCAATCATTCAGAGTTCTTCAAATATAGGACTAAATTAATATCTAGGTATAACAATAAAAAAGAGCCATTAACCGATGTTATGATAGAAGGGAGATAGAGAGTCTATATGATGAATCTCTCTTCCAGCTCTCCCCTGGGGCTGAATATACACTGGGAGATTTTAAGGGGGTGTCACCCCCAAACTAGGTTGACCTGGTTGGTCGTGCAGCCCCACAGGAGTTAGGGGCAAGGCTTCCCTATAAGACAATGGGGTATGTGGTACCCCAATCTGATGCTGAATAAGGACAGGGTTCACACAAACCTTCCCCCCCCCCCCCCATCAGTTAATTTCACAGCTGGTGGTCTGGCTTCAAGATGAAGGCAGCCAGACCAAGCTGTGGTTCCCCTCTCCCTTGTTGTCTCTCAGGCACTCTGGAATGCTATCTGACTGATGAATGGCTTTTGTTATTCACAATTCAGGGATTGGGGAAAGGAGCAGAGGGATTTGGGGGTGCCCTCTTCTCTATTTCTATGAGGTCTGTTACTTAAGTGGGAACCTTTGGGGTTCCCACTCCTAAGCTTTTCCCCTCACCCCTTCTCCTTCTGTTTCTATTTCTAGCCTTTTCTATAATTGTAAGGTTTTACTGAAAAAGGTTTTCTCAGCAAGGTTGGGTAATGGGAGAAGGAGACTAAGAGATCTCTCCCAAAATGGAGTTCAAAAACTTATGTAACTCCATGTTTGAAGTCTTCATTGGTGAAATGCGATAGAATGGCTTTGATCAGGGAATCAGGGTTTCAGTTTCCAAAGAAAGATCCTCAGGAAGCCTTCAGGACTGGATCTGAGCTGAGATGTCCTCCTCCTCTCTCCTCACTGTCCTCTGCCTGAAGACCTCTCCCCTCCTCCTTCCTCTCCCCATAGAAATACTCAGAATTCTCTCTGGTCTCAACTGTCATCAACTGTCAGCAACTCCTTCTCTGGCTTCTTCTTCTTCTTTTTTTTTTTTAAACCCTTGTACTTTCGGTGTATTGTCTCATAGGTGGAAGAGTGGTAAGGGTGGGCAATGGGGGTCAAGTGACCTGCCCAGGGTCACACAGCTGGGAAGTGGCTGAGGCTGGGTTTGAACCTAGGCTCCTGTCTCTAGGCCTGACTCTCACTCCACTGAGCTACCCAACTGCCCCCTTCTCTGGCTTCTTCTGTCCCATCCCCCTTGCACAAATCCCATCCTTATATAGGTTTCAACTATGAGTCAAATCTTCCATATTATTACATAATATATTCATGTGCATAAAGTGACATGTTTTCATATTCTGGGAATGAGGTAGCTATTCCTTGAAATTTAGTGAAGTTTTGGTGACATCTGGCCTCCCAAAATGGTAGGATTGCAGGGCTAGGACTTCAGTGATTAGGTTCACTCCTCCTTCCTCATTTTGCAGATGGAAAAATTAATTACAGAGAGATTAGATGACTGGCCCAAGGTCACACAGGGAGTAAATGGCAGAGATGGATTGAGCCCATGATGCCTAATTCTAGCTGCATTGTGTTGTTTATGGCATTATTCCCTCTCACTAAACCATACTGACTCTTATCCCTCTGATCAATCAGTCAATCAATCAATATGCATTTAGTAATTGCCTTTTTGCTTTCAAATACTGTGGCAGGTAATGGGAATATAAAGATAGAAGTGAAAATATTTCATAATTTCAAGTACCTTATCTTCCCATGACTGGCAAAGGTCTAATTAACCCAGGTTCTCAAAGTGTATAGCTGTTTCCTAAGACCTCTGGGCATGCTGGAAATACCTTGTTCCCAGAGGAATAGATTCATACATAATACATGGTCACGATGAAATTTGTCTTTGGGATACTCTCACCTTACCTTTCAGCAACGCTCCCCTCCCTTTGCACAACTTGCCCTTTTTCTTGTCCTCATGTTGCTTCTTTATGAGCTAAGAGCCCCACTCTCATCCCTATTCCCTGTGGAACACTGATAGGACCTGCCTTTCTTCTCAAGGTAGTGACGGTTCTAAATTTATGACCTTTCCTTTGCTTGACAACCATCTCTTCTATGGATAATCATCTATTCCATGTCCCTAGAATCCATGGGGAATTGTACTCCGCTTATTAAGGTAAATGTCAAGTTAGGTAATAAACTAATCCCATTTAACATGTTCATGGCTGATAGTTCCCCTTCTGCACAAGTATTTGCATTTTTACAAGACTTCTGAAGATACTAGACTTTCTATCCAAAGAATTAACCCAATTACAGGGAAGTTTTAGGTCATGGGGGTGAGAAAGTTAGTGCTGAACAGTAAGATACTTTATACTATTTTGTACTCTACCTTAAGATTTGGGATCATCTGATTACAGAATTAGACATGGAAGGAACTTATAGACCATACAGTTTAACTCTTTCATTTTAAAGTTAAGGATGCTGCGACCCAGAGATGTAAGTGACATGCCCAGGGTCACTAAGGTAGTATATGACAGATGTGGGATTTGAATTCATGTCTTCATAACTTCAGATCCAGCATTCTTTCCACTATACCATGATATCTCCTAACTGTGAATCAGTCAACTAATAGACATTTATTAAACACCTGTTGTGCGTCCACTGCACTCCAGGCCATCACCAATCATCTCAACTTTTGTCCTGCATTTGGACTTCACTGAATCTGGAAGAGAGAGTGAAGCTGCCTACTCATGCAGCTCTGCCTCACTGAAATCCAATTCACTCTTAAATCAAAACATTACTCCAGGATGTCATTGTTTCCCTTAGAAAATGAAGGCAGAGCAACATAATGCGTCTAATATGGTGTCCTTCAGACTCTTATACCAATTACTCTGGCCTATGAGGGCCAGTATTAGATAAAAGTTGATCATATCTAGTTGATGCATTTGGAATTGAGCTTCCATTGGAGTCTTCGGACCCTGTCATTCTTCTTGACTCTCAGGTGTCTGGAAGTTGTGATTGACATTTTCCCTTCTTCTCTTTGCAGAAGCATCTGGGAAAATGGAACATTCCATATCTCACTGGTTACCACAACCCAAGATTACAACATCCAACGAATAAGCAATTTTCATGTTCAAATGAAGACTGATTTCACTTTCCTTTCCTTAAATTGAGCTTAAAAGTTCCTATGAGGCCAAGGACAGGAAGAGAAGACATGAAATATGCATGGGAAACAGGAGCTACAAGGAATCTTCTCTTTTCTGAATACATATACATGGACATATGCTATAATTCTGTGTAGAAAACATTGTTATTCTAATGTTCAGTTAATGAGTTTAGAGTTTTCTTATTTTGTTGTCATTGTTGTTTTGTATATAAGAAAAAGGAAGCGGGTCTTGGATCTTCATCAGGTTACTATGGGAATTTTCACATGACTGTTCCAACTTCTGTACCTTTGGGTACTCACTTTTATGCTTGGACTTAATAGTTTCTAAGGTTTCTTCTAGGCCTTATTTATGCTCCTGTGATCCTTTCCATCAATTTCAATCCTACTTGTGATTCAAGACCCAGGTAAAATCATGCTTCCTCTCCATGAAGCCTATCTGGCTCACCTGAGCTTTTATTAATTCTTCTCCTCTCTGATCTCCTACTGAGTTTATGCATGCACCTCATTCTACCTTATTATCTGTCTCCTGAGAAATAATTTTTGTTTCCTTCTCTATCTGCCTTATTGCTTCAAGCGGACTATAAGCTCTTTAAAAGAGGAATCATATTTTTGTTTTCTTCAACAATATCTAACACAAGACTGGGGACATATTTGGAGCTAAAGAAATATTTTATAGATGCATAGGATCCTAACTTTAGAAAATTTAGGGATTATCTAACCCAATCTCTTTCATTTTATAGATAAAGCACCAGAGGCCAAGTGAATTTAAGTGATTTGTTCAAAGTTACACAGGGAGCAGGATTCAAACCTATGTCCTCAGATGCTAAAGCCAAAATTCTTCCCACTCTATCATTCATTTCCTTCCTTCCTTCCTTCCTTCCTTCCTTCCTTCCTTCCTTCCTTCCTTCCTTCCTTCCTTCCTTCCTCCCTCCCTCCCTCTCTTTCTTTCTTTCTTTCTTTCTTTCTT
>NW_025384208.1:0-8967 GCF_016433145.1 Gracilinanus agilis
CCCTACTCCCGACTCCGGGAGACCGCTGGCCTCGACCCCGCCCCTCGTCTGCCGCTTTAAATGCTTCAAGCCCTGAAGTTTCGCTCCTCCCAGTCGGCTCCCGCTGTGCTGGGATGGTCCAAAGGCGCCCGAGGCAAAGGGGAGGCCGCTGATCGCGCGGAACGCGAGACGCCGGGAACGTGACTCCTCCCGACTTTTACTCCCCCCTCGATTCCAGTACAGATGGGCTCACCCAGCTCAGCAGCCCCGCCCCTGTCCCACGTGTTCTGGCCGCGCGTTCCGGACCGGAGCTGAACTTGGGGAAGTTGTCGAGCTGCTGGACCATGACTACCGAAGGTAGGGACGGGGAGGGACGGGGAGGAAAGGGGGACACTGCGGAGGGTCAGGGGTGAGGGCTACGCTGCTACGGAGACGGCGGGGGCCGAGAACGCTCTGCTCACCGCCATCCCAATTGCTGTCTACCGCCAGCGCTCCGGAGCCGCCTCTGCCCGGACGACTTCTGCCCGGCCGCGCTTCCCCCCGAGCCGCCACCTCGCCTCGGCCTGGACGCCCTGCGGAAGCCGGACACCGAACTGTGGCTCATCCGGACCCCCGCGGACTTCAGCCCGAACAGGTGAGTGGGCTATGTGGCCCGCATGTGCAGGCAAACACCCTCGCGGCCGAGGTGGGGCCTGGGCCCTGCGGGCTCTCGAGTTCATTCCTTCACGTGGTCTGGACCTGTCTTGCACCTACTGTGTGCCAGGCCCTGGGGGCCCACTGAGAGGAAAGACACAGAAGGTGCTTTTGGGGAGCTTACAGTCCGTCAGTCCTAGGAATCAGGGATCCCAGAATTCCAGTGTGCCCCCCCTAGTTATTGGGGGTTCTTGTGCTGGGCCTGCCCCCTTCCATCCCCATCCCATTCAAGCCCCCCTTCCTTCCTCTACAGCCTCAATGGATGCAAGGTGCCTCTTGTGGGCTTCCAGACCCTGAAGAGCCATCGGAATGAGGCGGGCATCCGCCTGCGCTACCAAGTCCTGAGCAACACCTCCACCGGCCCTGAGACCCTGCTGGCCCCAGCGTCCTCTGCAGACGGCCACCTCCTCCCAGCACCAGCACTGCAGGGCACCCTGAGTGTCATAGAAGTACCCCGCACCAAACTGTCTGGCCAGTTCCTCCATGCCATCCCCACCAGCCCACCCCCACAGATCCCGCCTGGCCTACGGCCCCGATTTCAGGCCTTTGGGGGCCGGCAGCCTGTGGTGGGGCAACCTGCCCCCTCAGGGACAGGGAAAGCAGGGGAGATGAAGTCTTCCCGGAAAAGGAAGAAGTCTGAATCACTGTCTCTGAGTCCAGGGCCACAGAAGGTTTTGAATGGAGAGGGGGGGCTGGACTCTGCTCCAGGGCAAGCGTTGGGACAGGAGATGCCAGAACTTAAGGAGCAAATGGCAATCAAAATAGAGGAAGAGGTGGCAGCCCTACTACCTATCAAGAAAAAGAAGAAAAAGAAGAAGGAACAGGAAAGAGAGATGCCGGAGCCAGCAGGAGAGGTACCAGCAATGGAGCTTCCACAGGAGGCCAGTTTTTCACCCACTAAACCAAAGAAAAGCAAGAAAAAACGAGAACTGGAAAGAGAGATGATAGAGCAGGAGGAGAGGCAACTAGAGGCTGAGGTCTGGACTGATCTTCCAAATGAATCAACCCCATCCTCTGCCAAAAAGAAGAGCAGGAAGAGGCAGGAGGCAGGAGGAGAGATGCTGGAGCCTGAGCAAGCTGCTGGTATGAAGGAGGAGATAGCAGCCCTATCTTCACCCAAGAGGAAGAAAGAAGAACCAGGAGGAGAAATGCTGGGCCAAGAGACTGTAGTGACCGAGTCCCTTGAGGAGGCTGACTCTTTGCACATCAAGAAGAAGAAGAAGAAGAGGAAGAAGCCAGAGGAAGGGGAGGAGATGGCACCAGAGCCACCAAAGGAGACTGACTCCTCCACATGGATCCCCGCGTCAGTGGCCCCAAGCCCCAGTCAGGGGACAGAAGAGAAGAAGAAAAAGAAGAAGAGACTACAACAGGGGGAGGCTGAGCCATTGGAAGCCTAAGTGGATGAGCCAGCCCATCCGAGACCAGGCCCAGTGGGGAGGGGGCCTCCTAGGGGCCAGGAAGATGAGATTAAAGATCCACAGTTAGCAAAGCTTGATCTTGGAGAGGGACTGGACCTCCACACATCATCCTGCTCTTGTTCCAACCCAGGGGGGATGTCTAGTCAGTGATGGAGACGAGTCAGCTGGTATCCATGCTTTATTGCCATCCAATCTGGGACCCTCCCTGCCCACTCCTGCCATCCAGGCCCCTCCCTGGGGTTATCAGGGCACCTTCAGGAAGGGCTGGTGTAGGACATCAAAGAGCCTTCGGGCCTGGAGAAGAAACAGACAGTTGGGTCTCCACCATTAAAAGGATATACTTTGCACATCTGGGATGCAGCTGTGGGTTTGTTTTGATTCCTAGCCTCTCTCAGGCTCCTCCCGGGTTGGAGATGGGGTGGGGAGCCCATATCTGAAAGTCCTAGGTCCTAACTCAGTTATGCCCCTAATCCTCCCCATCTGGGCCTCAGGTTCCCATCTGTAAAATGAGGAGTAAGGACCCTGAACTCTGAGGTTCTCTGATCCCACGATCCCCTGGGAGCTCCTCTCCCCTCACCTTCTGAGGCCCAAAGCCAGGACAGAGGGACAGGTCTTCTTGAGAGGCAGCTGTGAGCTGCTCCAGGGACTGCAAAGAGAGCCAGGGACACATGGAAAGGGGTGGGTTAGATGGACCCCAAAGTGAGTCTAATTATAATGGCCATGCTGGGTGATTTCCCCCACCCCACCCTTCCCCATCACTGAAGGGGGAAGACAGCTTCCTGGCATTAGAAGGATGGAGTGAGAAGAGAGGTACCAGAGTTCAGGAATGTTGGAAGTCAGAGCTGGGGTAGGTGGGATTGGAGCAGCCTGAGGCTTGGATGACAGCAAGACAGGGGACGGAGGCACAGCACAGCGGGACCCTTACCCCAAAGGTGGCCAGCAGCGTCTGGCTGTCTGTCTTATTCACTGACTTCACTGTGGTCAGACACTCGGTGACCTAGGAAGAAAGTGACATGGAGCCACGCTGGCTTTGGCACAGGGTGGAGGGAAGAGGATGGTGAGAATCAAAGGAAAAGCTTCTTACCCTGGACACAAAGTCCTGTTCAAGCTTTTCCTTCAGCAGGTCAGCAGGCTTCTGTTCGTAGGACTTGTAAGTCTCCAGGTACCGCCCGGCTTCTTCTGGGCTGAGGGAGAGGAGAAGGAAAGGGGTGGCTTTCCCTCACACACACCCCACCCCCAATCTCACTCCCCTATTGCTGTATCCCAGACCTCACCTCCAGGCTAGAATCAGTGTGCAGTCAGCCAAGATACACATCTTAGCCAGATCCTTCAGAGCACGCTGAGGGTCTTTCTGTTTCAACCAAGATTAGAGAGAGGATTAGAACCATAGACCAAAGTTTGTGAACTTGGAATGGAGACTGTCAGAAGAGCTGGGAGGGACTTTAAAACATGGAAAGACATCATAAATTTTAAAAAGAAAAAGATTATCTTTCAGATATATGGATAAGTAAATAATTTATAATCAAAGGATAAAGAGGATTGAAGAAGATAAAAACGGACAGTTTTTTTTTAAATTACATTTTGCACAAACAAAATCAAGGCAGCTAAAATTAGAAGTAGGGAACAGGGAGAGGAAAGGAAGGTTGAAATCTCTGCCACAAGTTTCTCTTATAAAAGTCTCCTTTCCAAGATGTATGAGGAACTAACTCAAAATTTAGAAGAAAAAATGTTTCCCAGTGGTCAAATAATATTTACAGATAGTTCTCAGGGAAGAAACTGAAGCTGGGGGGGGGGGGGAATGGTCCACATCACTAACAAGCAGAGAAATGCAAATTAAAACAACTCTGTGGTTTGACCTCAAGACCAATCAGATTGCCAAAGTTAATGAAAAAGGAAAATTACAATGCTGGAGGGGCTGGTAAATAAATTGGTGGAGCTATGCCCCCAAAATGATTGAATTGTGTATACATACCCTTTGCCCAGTGATAGCACTATGGGGTCTATACCCTAAAGAGATCAAAGAAAAAGGATTCATAGATAGAAAAATATACAGCTCTTTCTGAGGGGACAAAGAACTGGAAACTGAAAAGGTCTCCATCAATTGGGAAATGGTAGAACAAACTGGTATATGAATTGATGGTGTCTGATTACATTGTAAGAAAGGAAGAAAGACACAGTTTTGGAGACACCCAGGAAGATTTGTATGAACTGGTGCAGAGTGAAAGTAGATCTAGGAAAATAACAAACAGTTGTAAAGAATAGCTCCTTTTAAGAACTTAGAAACTGATCAATTCAATGGATTGGGTCAATCCAACCACAATTTGAGAGTGTGTTATTTAGAATTTCTGGTGCTCTATTTAGAGCTATTTGAGCTTTAATGACAAACTTCCTGTGGACACTTGGAAAACTACGTTTTCCATGGTCCAACAGGTTTCCTGTTTTGGATAATGTCTTCAAGGTAAAGCCCAGCTTTAAATATTGGGAAGTGGGTTTTGACTTCCTCTTTGCTACCTGAGTGCGCTCCCTGGGGATGAAGAGGAGGAGGAGGCGGCAATTTGAATTTTTTACAGGCACGTGGTCGATTTTATTCTATCAACATGGGCCTAAATAAAATATTAGTTTTCCTCATATCAGTTTTTATCAATTTTAATCGTTACAAGAGGACTGATGAAGAAATGTGCCACCTGGCTCCTAAGCAGAGGTAACAGAGTCAATCAATATACAGAATGAGAAATATTTTTTGGGCATGGCCAATTGGGGATGTTTTCTTCTTTACTTTTTACTTTTCTCTTTCATCTTTTCTGCAATGTGGGGAAGAGGCAACTAGAAGAAAATGCATGTGCTCGTTGCAAACAAATTTAAAGAGAGAATGAGAGAGAGTTTGTCAGAGCTGAGACATCAGAACATAGTCTATCCTAACTGGAAGGGAGCTTAGAATAGGAAATGTCTCTATGGGAAGGGGCTTGGAACAGAGACCATCAGAGCTAGGAGGGACCCTCTCCTTTGGAAGCCATCCCAATGTATCTGGCAAAACAGGACCACAGAATTCCAGGGTCTTGCCCAGGAGCATGAAAGGGGTCTAGCAGAGCTCCAGGCTGTCCAGTCCTGGATTCTTACCACATCCACTTGAAGCAGGAGTACCCGGAGGGCATAGTTCTTCCCCAGCCCTTGCAGACGCTCATGGATGTAATTGGGGTGCAAGTTATGGTAGCGCAGACTATAAAGGAGAAGCAGGAAAATGCAATTCACCAAATTTCAGAAGCCTTAATTAAGTGCCTCATACATCCTCCATTGGAAATTGCCTAGTGCAGGAAAAACCCTGTGAGATTTGGAGTCAGGAGATTTGGTCACTGAGTGACCTGGGCCACATTCTCTGGCCTTCTCTGGTTCTCAGTTTCCCCATCTGGAAAACAAGGGCATTGGACTAGATCCTCTTCGAGTTCCCTTCCAATTCCATATTTATGATCCTGTGACATGCACCCCACTGCAGGAGAGCCATAAATGCTTGTAGTTCATAGTTTAAGCTGGAGGGACCCTCCAAGTTTACTTCTTTCAGGAGTTCTAAGCTAGGGTGGGTTTGGGAACCCACAAGGGTCTGGGGATAGCTTTCAGAGGGGTCCCGTGCACTTGGATGGGAAGACGATGTCATCTTTGTTTTCAATAATGTCTAGCAGAAGTTCAGCATTCCCTTCGATCGTTTAAGGCCGTCATTCGGAGCAGGGGTCCCTGGGCTTCACCAGCATGCTCGGCCCAGGACACAGAAAGGGGTCAAGAACCCCTGATCCAGCCTCATTTTACAGAGAAGAAAAGTCTTGGATAGCTCAAGCACTTGCCTGAGGCCTCAAGTAGGGAAAGGCAGAGCCAGAATGGAACCAAGATCCTGGGTCTCCAAACTCATCCTTCCACACCATGCTAGCTGCCATGACACATCCATCCCTCCACATGCACGACACAGTCCCTCCATCTACCAGCATAGCGTGTAGTAAATGGTGAGAGTGCTTGTGGCCAAGAAATGGATCCCTTTGCAGTGAATCAGGTGATGACCCAGGCCCAACCCAACTAGCTTAATCCTGGATGACGGACACACAGTCCACCCCTGGGCTTGTACTACAGGCCTTTCCAGCTTGGCAAGATCTGTCAGAGCTGCCTGGGCTCCGCTGCCCCAGCCTTTGGGATCCCGGGGTCACGGCCAGAAGGAGGACATTAACTAGGGTGGGCCGTGGGCTGGGCCCAAAAGAGAGCACTCCCTTGCGGGTGTGTGGGTGGGTGGGTGGAGGGGGATCAGGGAAGTCTTCAGCTGACCCCTTTATTGCCTCTTGAAGAAAGAGGATGTCAACAGGTGGGAAGAAATCGATCTACCAGCATTTATTAGGGCGCTGCGGCATGTTGGGTACTAAGCCAGGGGGCAGGATCATAAAGATGCTCAAATAGGCCCTTCTCTAGGGCTCCTCCCCTAGTTCTCCACCCCACCCTTCTTCCTGGTCCCCTGGGATGCCCACTCTCTGGCTGGCAGGACTCTCCATTCCCCTCCCCGTGCCCAAATCCCATTTGGTGATTTTTTAAAAATCCTTCCTTTCTTTGTACCAACTCTGAAGCAGAAGAGTGGTCAGGGCTAGGCAATGGGGGTCAAGTGACTTGCCCAGGGTCACGAAGCTAAGAAGTGTCTGAGGCCAGATTTGAACCCAGGTTCCCCTGACTCCAGGCTTGGTGCTCTGTCCACTGTGCCACCTAACTGCCTCCAGGTGATTTTCTTCAAATCTAGATTTGATCTGGGAGGCCTCTAAGAAGGTTGGGGGCTCACCTGAGGAAGAGGGCACAAGTGCTCTGACCCAGAACATAGTCAGGGACAATTTCTCCAAATTGCCAAGGCACGTTCCTTATGAATTTCAGGACAGGATTCCCCCTCTGGGAAGAAGCAGGAGGTGAGAAGAGAGCCCATTCTGCCCTCTCGTTCCCCACCTCTTCCCTCCATGTTCTGGCATGACCCCACCTCACCTGTCTGGGGCTCACAATGATGCTGTTGCTCTTGGTGGTAGGCTTTGGCCCCTGAGGGCCCTGGTTGGCAATGTCTCCTCCAGGTGGTCCCAGGCTGGGAGCAGCTTCTTCAGGCAGGGCCCCTAGTGGAGGAGCTCCAGGCTGGGCCCCTAGTGGAGGAGCTCCAGGCTGGGCCCCTAGAGGAGGAGCTCTAGCCTGGACCCTACAGGGAATGGCTTCAGGCTGGGCTCCTCCAGGACCAAGCCTGGCTGTGGTATAGTCTGCGTAGGTTGGATTTGACCCAAGCACAGAGGTATCGGGTGAGGGAAGGCTCCGGCTGGATTTAAATAAGGGCTTCACCTGAGAATGGCAAAGAAGAAGGCATGAAGATATCTGTTTCTCCTCTGAAATTCATCTCAAGGCACCAAAGGAGCTGAGAGGGCCCCCTGAGGTCAAGCTTCATTTTACAGAGGGGGAAAGTGAGGCCAGTGTAATTCACTTAGGCTGACTGACTGTGGAGCAGATACTCCCCCCAGGTCTTTGGAGTTCCTAGATCAGAGGCAGAGGAAAGGAGCCCATCTTCTCCACTCCACAGCATCCCTGACAAGTGGTCACCCAGACTCTCCTTGAATACTGCCCTCGATGGGCAGCCCTTTAAAAAGGTTTTTCCCTCACACAGTCCAAACACATCTGTGCACCTTCTCCACCAGCACCCCCACCCCCAGTGCTCCCAGTTCTGTCCTCTGGGTCCAGGCAGAATGAGCCTGACTTCAAGGCAGGGATCTTCTGATCTCCTGGGGTTCTTCTCATTTGGCAGAGAGAGAACCACAGCTCAGAGAGGGGAAAGGCCTTGCCCAAGGCCCACAAGGAGTAGGGCCAGAGCTGGGGCTAGGATCCCACGTGATAGGCACATGACAGCCTCCTAATGCCTCACTGGCCTCATCCATCAGGAGCCCAGGCTCAGTTCACCCCTACCTCCAACCCCTTGCCCTCCTCTACCTCCAGAGGTGGAGTCTCCTCTAGGGGGATAGTGAATTTCTTCCTCTTTGGGGGCTGGGTGGACTCCTCAGCTGCCTCCTTCTTGCTGTCCATCTTTGTTTCCTGGCCTGGCACAGACAGAGGACGGTGACTAGCATTCCAAGCATTCCCATTCCCTGATAACATCCCTGTGGCTTGCCAGGACCCCCACGGGTTCCAGGAATCCAGCACCATGATGTCCCTGGCACTTCCCACTGTTCCCAGTTTGAAGCACTCGGATGTTTCCCATACCTCCTAGTGCTCCAGGAGTCCAGTCCCCTGATATTGCCACCCCCAGGAACCCAAGGTTCTTGTCCTCCCCCATTCCCAGCAATCCAAAGTCTGTTGCCCCAAACATTCCCAACACCCCCATGTCCCTGTTACTCCCCTCAGAGATCCAGGCACTCACACCCCAATGGCTCTGCCACACATGCCTCCCCATGTTCCAGGGGTCCAGCACTCCAATGTCCCTGCTGCCCCCAGTACTCCAGCTGTCTAGAACTCCAATGTCCCTATCCCACAGCATTCCAAATTCCCAGAATCTCTATGTTCCTGCTACCTCCATCACTCCAGACATCTGACAACCCAATGTCCCTGCCGCCCCCAGGGAGGCAATTGATATTTATTAAGCATCTACTATGTGCCAGAAGCATTTGGGGTATAAAGAAAGGCTGAAGCCCCTGCCCTTGAGAAGCTCAATCTGGGGAGAAAATGTGGAAATAACTAGAGCCAGGCTAAAGAGGGAATAATCCCCAGCAGGAGAATTAAGAGGGAGCCAGAAAGGCCTCCTATTGAAGGTGGGATTTTAGCAGGGACTTGAAGAAAACCGAGAGAGAGAGTTAGGGAGAGAGATAGGAAGAGAGAGATAGGAAGAGAGAGAGAGAGA
>NW_025384209.1:0-8728 GCF_016433145.1 Gracilinanus agilis
ATATATATATATATAAATTAAACAAGTCTACAGACTCTACTCCGAATCTCTGTAAGTGTGGCCTTCATTCTGAGAGTCTGCTTTATCAGTGGAGTTAGGAATATGACTGGATTTCCCTCACATAGATTCGTACTTAAGTCTGTAAGCCCTGAACAAACTCGTGCATTAGATCAGCTTTGTTCTATGCTAAATGTTGATTCACTGTCTGGAAAGAAGTGAATAATAAGTCTATGACTGAACCTTGACTCTGCTCAAGTTCCCAGATTCGTCATCATTGGCTTCAATATCAGGTTCCAAAAATGTCCAAGTCCTGTGAAAAGAAAGTCTCAAAGGTGTGTCCGCCAGGGTGCGCTTTTACCATGTCACTCATGATTAGGTCCATCCTGAAAGGTGGGAGATTATCTGAGCATCCATGACTTGGTCATTGAGGAATTTATGGGAGCAGAGTTGATTTAGGCCAGGAACTCATCAAAGTCTCCTGATTGGCTCTGAAATCCTTTTGGCATCTGGAAACAGCTAGCCAAAGTTTGGGAAGCATGTCCAAACAACTTCCATCAGAACCATTCTATTTCTCCCTAAGATCAAAGGCTGGAATTTCCCATTAGGAGAGGTTGCACAATGGAATGGAATATTACTTCGGGACTTTAATGTCTGAGGGAAAGCTCTCCTCCTTTTCCCCACCTTCCACTGTAGGCTTCTCTGGGAAAGCTCTCCTCCTTTTCCCCACCTTCCACTGTAGGCTTCTCTATAGGGAGATTTGGTGGGTTGAATTGGGTTGTGAGATTTTTCATAGTGGGGAGGGGAGAAAATTGTGGCTAAATTATGATGGCTTGAAAAGCATCGGCAGATCAAGGAAAGGAGTTTTGTTTTGCAGACCGTATCATACCTGGAGATCTGTCCAGTGGGAGAAGAGAGGGTGGAGGGGAAGAGGGCAAGCCAGAAGATCTGAAGAGAAAGATCTATGAAAATAGGAACTGAAACTTTGAGTCACAGACTCAGAAATCTAGGACTAGAAGAATAATGGCAACACATATTGTACCTATGATGTGCCAGGGACTTTACAAATATTATCTTCTTTGATCTTCACATCACTGGAAGATAAGTGCTATTATTATCTCCATTTTACAGATGTGGAAACTGAAACAAATAGAGGTTAGGGTGACTTGCTCAGGCACATAGCTAGTCAGTGTCTGAGGCTGGATTTGAACTCAGGTCTTCCTGACTTTGAGACCCAGCTCTCTAACCATTGGCCAACCTAACTGCCTTTAGAAATTCCTAGAAGAGATAACCTGGTAGTTATCTAGTCCAACCCCCTTTGTTTTATTAGAGTAAAAAACTGAATCCTAGCAAAGTTAAGTAATTTGCCCAAGAGTTAAGTAACTTGCCCAAGTTTAATCAGGTTAGGCAAATCATATAGGTAAAATTTGAATCTAGGTCCTGTGGCTCTGAATTTTCAGGAAAAGGAATGGAGAAATCAAAGCTTAAAAGACTCTGAGCAAGGGCTTTATCACTGTTGATAAGTAACATTTGCATGTGGGCAGTTCTAATGTGAAAAATGCTAATTCCTCCCACTGGCTTCCCCACTGTTCTCCTGCACCCAAGCCAGAGGTGGGACTTAGACAAACTGAGGTGATTTTAGCACCATTTGGGGGTGGGTCTGGATTTGCTTAGGCCAAAGTAGTACATCACCGAACTGCATTCAGTTTTAATTTTTTTGGTGGTTTCTGGATCTTTACAGGATCTTTTTTCAGGCCCCACCCTCAGTCCCACCCCCTTCCAGGAAATAACATTTGAATGAGATGAAAGTTGATCATCTCGTTCAACCTGCTCTGCTTAACAAACTCATACCTTTTTACTGTGAGATTCCACAAGCATTCATGACGTTTCCACATTTTCTTATTTTTCCAGGTTTCTTTGATTGATTTTACATGGTATTTTAGGAAGAAGAAAGAATCTTCATTAGAACATTTTCATGCCCCTGTGCCAAAATCGCCAGTACCTGAAGACTGCTTTTCTTTGATGACTCAGAAACTAGGACTATCATGATTCTTTCCCTCCCCCTCCCCCTCTCTCTAGGCATTTGTGTTTGCTTTACTTTGATTGACTTTTAATTTACTTATCTATGTACTAGTCTTTTCCCCAAGGAGAATGTAAACTTGAGGTCAAGAGATTGTTCTCATTTTTATTTTTACATCTCTAGCACCTAGTCCTGTGTTTGACACATGAATAATAAAAGCTATGAATGAATGAACTAGAATTACCGATTTGATCTTTATTAAGTTAGCCCCAAATTTATAGGGAAAGATAGTTGAAGTGATGGAAAGAGGCATTTCAGGTGATCAGTACACAATTCTACCAACCATGCATAAGTGTCCCAGTTTTGCTACTTCCCCACCAATGTTTATCACTCCTTTACTGCCACATTGGTAAGTCTGATAGGTGTGAAGTGGTACCTTAGAGTTGTTTTAATTTGCATTTCTCTAACCAAAAATAATTTAAAACATTTTTTCATGTGATTACTGATAGCTTTGATTTCTTCATCTGCTAACAAGCATTTATTAAAGTATCTACTAATTTCTTGGGTCTGGGGTTATAGACAAAAAAATGAAAACAATCTCCTTTTCCCCCAAGATTCCATTTTAGTCATTTAAATGATTTTATTTTATTCTTTGATTTTAACATTTATACGTTTGGTTCAAATAGTAATAATAGTAATAATTGCTTGGCTGGCTCCAGTCCTGACATCCCAAATTGCATTAAGCTTTGGAAACCAAATTCTAATGTTTTTTACATCCGTTCCTTACACAGGTCATCCATACTGTGAGATGAAGATCATTAGATCACAGTTTCCCTATAACATTTCCTCTGTCTAGCATCAGTTCTCTTCTTTTTTTCCCCAACCCTCAAACCCCAAACCCTTGATTTCTTTGCTCTACTTGAATGAGAATCATAGACTTAGAGAATTTTTAAGACTAGAAGACTTAGAGATCATGTCCAATCTGCTTATTTTATAGTTGAGGAAACTGAGTCTGAGATAATGTCAGTTATCTAAGAACTAGAGAGATTATAGTTTCAGAGCCAGGACAAGAACTCTATCTATTCAACTATATTGGCTTTCAAAAGGGAAATCAGACCCATTTTTAATGCCTAAGGGGAAGAAAGATTGCTTAAAAAAAGAGAGATCCTTATTACAAATTTTCTGATAAAACAAAGCACATAACTGGCCTCTATATTTTCCATAAATTTTAGTTTTTATATTTGCATTCAATTCAGCAAAGATCTGTCTGGGTGTTAATTATATCTAGGTACAGAGATGTGTTTGGTAAATGTTTTAACTACAGACTCTCTGGGGAGGGAAGTATGGATGACACTTAAAATTAACGTATATTATTAGAATTTTCTCTATTAATTTCTTTAGTAGACAATCAACAAAATAATGAAGCCCAGATTTTGTACTTTGCCAATTTATGAGGTATAAATGTTCATACTGAAAATTAAGCCAATTTGAGCTGGCTCTACCACAGCACCGACAAGGTGTTTCAAGAGATATTAAAATTAATAAGCTATAATACTTACCTTCAAGTATTTTATAGTTGGATGTGGGAGATAGCCACATATACAAATAACATACTTTTTAGATACATTCTTATTATAAAAGAGGTCTAAACAAAAGGTCGGTTTAAGAAGAAGGTGAGGTTGTATTTGGTTAGGGGAATGGTGAGGGCTTTATGGAGGAAGTACCATTTGAGATGTATCTCAAAAGATATGTAAGCTTTGCATAAGAGGATATGAGGAGGAGGACATTGTAGGTGGAAGGAACAACATGAACAAAGGAAGAAAGAATGTGAATGTGTTGGTGAAGATGTATAATGTCAAGTTGAGGAGCTCAGACTTCATATTATAGGAGGTGGGGCTATATGGAAGGATTTCAAGTAGGGAACTGATATGATCAAAGTTATGTCCTGGAAAGGCTAATTTGGCAAAGCAAGAAGAGTAAATTGAATGAGAATCTAGATGAGAGGGAATGTAGATAGGAAAATAAATTGGGAATGTAGTATCTAAATCTAAACCCCATAAATCT
This sequence comes from Gracilinanus agilis, assembly GCF_016433145.1. Taxonomy (NCBI): domain Eukaryota; kingdom Metazoa; phylum Chordata; class Mammalia; order Didelphimorphia; family Didelphidae; genus Gracilinanus; species Gracilinanus agilis. The sequence goes on from NW_025384209.1 coordinate 4,082, forward strand.
TGGGGCAAATAATCCAGTAGCTATCTATCCCAGGTTTCAAATATTCCTAGAAAGACTAATTTAGCAAAATGAGAAGAGTGAGTCGAATAAGAATCTAGGTGAGAGGGAGAATATAGATAGAAACATAAGTTAGGAATGTAGTACCTAAATTGAAACCCTCTAAATTTCAAGGCAGATCATCAAGTAGATATCCACCCCAGGTCTGAAGTATTCTATGGACTCATACCTTTAAAATTATAACCCTTGAACCCCCAGCAATACACACACCTTCAATAGTCAGACAGAGGACATGATTAGTACAAAATGAAGGCATTTAAGAAAGGGGCAGAGTAAAAAAAGGTAGCAACAAAATATTTTCCTCACAAAATTGGGGCTGCTTTCACTAGCAACAATAGCTACATAAAGAAAACACAAGTATAAGGGCTTATGTATAGTTCAAAGTGCACAACACATAGTGAATGATTGTGGTTAGGTCACACAGAGTTGGATATGTAGGCAACACATGCATGGATGATTACATAAGCAGGGCACACTTGTGGGAAGCCACACATAAGGAGGCAGCTCATGTCTATTATGCTACAAGGCGTCTGTTGTCTCCTAGTGATGTCATTTTATTGCCTTCACCAACACTGTTGTCAAAGTCTTTGCTGGGTGAGCTTGCTTCCCCACAATCTTCCTAGATGACATTGATATGCAGGATGCTGCTCTCTTGGATGCTACTGGAGTGTGTGCTCAGAGGTCTTTTATTTCCCCAGTGGGAGATTCTCCCTTTAAAAGAAAGAGCAGCATCATCCCAGATAGCTAATGCCCTTTATTTTTTTTTTTTTCCTTTTGGCTTCTCTTCTCAGAATAGGGTTGGGTCACCTCAATGAAAGACCTCACCGTCACTTGCAACAATTATTATACTTTTAAATTTTTCATCTCCGAAAGGTAGTCTATCATCCAGGTCCATTTTTATTTGTCTGATAATTATAAAACAGTTCTGGGATTTGGGGGCTCCCAAAATTTTAATCCTAAATCTTTCCTATTCATCTATTTAGATTAATTATAGGGGTACTGTATAGAGAGAAACCCAGAGAGCAAGGGCATCATCATCCCTGCTACCTGCTCAGCCCCATTCTTGTCCCCTTCATAAGCAGATGTGGCCATTTCAAGTCTGTAAGTGATTTTTGTCCTACATTCCTAGAAGAAGGTTTCCCAATGTTAATGTGAAAGATGAGAACAGATTTAGGATACAAGTAGTAAGAATGAGGAGGGATGAAATTGCAGAAATATCATAGAGTCTGAGATCAAGTTCTTGGTAACTTATTGGATGGGAGTAGGAAAAAATGGGGAGAAAAACATCCAAGATGACTCTGAAGTTTTGAACACAAATAAGCGGGAAAATATTGTCATTAACAAATATAGGAAAAAAATCAAGCAGAAACATTAATTTAGGCATGAGTCGAGGGAATGGTGGATACAGCTATTTTTGGATATATTGGATTTGGCCTATAAGTGGGACATCTAGATAGAAAGGCTTATCAGGCACTGGAAATGGAAAATTAGATTTGGGTCTAGGCGAGGTCAAAGTCAGGAATATACAGTAGAGATTATATGTGGGTTTTGATCTCATAAGGGATATTAGAGATTTTAGTTCAAATTCCTCATTTTATAAATGAGATTAAGTGTCCTAGCCAAGTCCACACATTTAGTAAAAAGGAGAGCCAGGAGGTGATTTCAGATTCTTTCATGGCAAATTGTAGTGGTCTTGTCATTACTTTTAAAAACTGGAGAATGTGGGTATCAAGTACACTACATGATATTCTATCATCAGAGCTAATCCTTCTTTTTCCCTAAAAAAGATTGGGTATTATGTGCACATAGAAGCCATGGTTTCTTGAAAGCAGGTGATATCACCAATGGAGGGAGTATAGAGTAAGAGAATTTTAGAGTTGAAAAGGATGACCTTAAATGAGTATGGCAGAGTGGACAAAAGCACTTGATTTGTACTCAGGTGTCTTGGTGTTGATTATCATCATGGATTTAGGACTAGAAGGGAGAAGGGCAAAAAATAAGCATTTATATGGCACCTACCTTATACACTATGCTGAGTGCTTTACAAATACTATCTCAATTGTTCCTTAGAACAACCTTGAGAGGTAAGTACTATTATTGTCCCCATTTTGCAGTTGAGAAAACCAAGGTAGAGGTTGAATGACATGCTCCGGGTCCCATAGTTAGTAAGTTTCTGAGGCCAGACTTGAACTCAGGTCTTCATGATTCCAGGGCTAGAGTTCTATTCACTGAGCCATCTAGCTGCCTAAAAGAAAACTTGAAAGTTACTAAGACCAAGACTTATTTTACAGGTGATAAGTCTAAGTCCCAGAGAAGCTGAGAAACTTGCTCAGGTTCACTCAGGGGATGAGTAGCAGTATTGAGAGATTAATTACTTGTGTGATCACAGGCACTTTTACTGAAGCTTGGAACCAGTTTCATTATCTGTAAAATGTGTGTCTTTGTGTAGTTTTTAAAAAAATAATTTGAGGATGAATAATTTTTGCTCTACTAATTTTATCTCATTTAAATGTGATCTCTCATGATTACTTCTGTATTTTCTGATGGTAGTGGAAAGAAAGGTGGCCTTAGAGTTGGGCCAATCTGGCATGTACCAACCATGTGACATTGGGACACATCGCCTAAACTTGTCAAAGATCAATTCATTCAGATGACAAGCTGCAGAGGAAGTGCTATATTGGTAGAAGAAACATCCTCCCTGGGAATTCCTGTACCAATGAAATCTCAGGTTCAATCACAATCCTTGTCCCCAGTTTTTGGTGGTACTGGACTCTCACCATTGGAGAATCCATCCATCCCTTTGTGCCTGCCTGACTTGGTGAGCTATTAGAGGAAGAAAGGTGTACTTATTGTCACCACTGTCATGTGATTTCTCATGTCAATGTAGGTCATCCTAGGTTATGTCAAAATGGTAGCCTTTAGGGGCAGCCAGGTGGCTCAGCTGACTGAGAGCCAGGCCTGGAAATGAGAGGTCCTGAGTTCAAATCTGGCCTCAGACACTTCCAGCTGTGACCCAAGGCAAGTCATTTAACCCCAATTGACAAGCCCTTACCACTCCTCTGCCTTAGAACCAATATTTAGCTTTGATTCCAAGATGGAAGGTAATAGTTTCAAAAAATGGCAGCTTTTAATCTAACTTGCTAATAATAAAAAATAATTGCCATTTCTTCAGGATGGACAGCAAATTTCAATGCATTTTTAAGCCACTAAAATTTTCTAAGTTATTTGAATTTGAATAGATTAAAACTGCACGGCAGCTAGGTGGCTCAGTGGTAGAGAGCCAAACCTGGAAAAGAGTTCAAATGTGGCCTCAGACATTTCCTAGCTGTATAACCCTGAGCAAGTCACTTAACCCCAATTGCTTAGACTTTATTGCTCTTTTACCTTGGAATCAATACCTAGCATTAATTCTAAGACAGAAGGTAAGAGATGTAAAAAACCCAAACAAAACAAAGTTCACTAAAGAATTTTGGGCCACTCTTGTATAGTGTTTGCAAGTTTGCAGAGCTTCTCAAAAACTTTATGAAGGAAAATCTATAGTAGCATTGCCCCCATTTTGCAGATAATTGAGGGCAGAGAGATTTCCTGACTTTCCCACTTCCACATAGCTAAAAGTAATGGGAGATGAGGTGATGGTTAGATGAGTATGAATAGTATCATATTTAATATAGGAATATCAAAATCAGAATAATGAAACCTAAAAACAATAAAATTAAGCACAGTAATAATATAGATGGCATGGAGAATTTGTGTAGTTTCTTAGGGTTGTTATCTTCATTTTCCTCCCAAGGATCTATTACTGGAGAAGCGAGTGTGAACAAGTCATCCAGAGATACTTGCGAATCAGTTTTCTTGGATTGTGGCGAATTCTCTTTGTTCCTGGGAGGATTTTGGGGGGACTCCTGGGAAGCAGAATATTTAAAATTAATCATGTCACAAAATGAATAAATGATAATGGTGGTGCGTATTGATGTGGATGATAGGCAGAAGAATATGGTAGATAGGTAGCTATATTGGAATTGGGAAGACCTGGGTTCAGGCTTGGCCTCTGACATATACTAAATAATACTAACTTTTCAGCTGAGCCATGATTATACATTTTAAATCTCCCCAAGGTGAAGACATTTGGCAAAGGGAGAGAGCAGTGTTGGGGAGGGAAGTCCTACCACAAATATATTTTTGAGGGTTGGGTGAGACACAGGGGCATGTTTAGAGGCAGTAGGAAAACATCTAATAAACAAAGTAAGATGAAAAATTGCTGAGATAAGGGGCAGCTAGATGACTCAATGGATAGGGAGATGGAGATGGGAGGTCCTGAGTTTTTCAAATCTGGCCAGAAATACTTCCTAGCTGTGTGACCTTGGGCAAGTCACTTGACCCCAATAGCCTAGCCATTATCACTCTTCTGCCTTAGAACCCATATTTAGTATCAACTCTAAGACAAAAGGATATATATGTGTGTATATATATATATATATATATATATATATATACACAAAGGGAAGTGTCACAAAAAAAAAGGTTGGAATGGATGGTTGGAATAAAATAGTGGAAGAGTTGCATATAATATGCTAAGGAGCTCATAATTCA
>NW_025384210.1:0-2017 GCF_016433145.1 Gracilinanus agilis
TATATATACATATATATTTTTAATTTCTAAAAAGCTCAAAGATGAATGCTTCAGATTTCTTGTGTGTGTGAACAGGATGAAGTTGGATCCAACTCGTCTCAGAGCAGAAAACAATTAGAACCATATAAGAAATGCCCATTTTTGATCACCAAGGTGTTTTGATCTTATAAATCATGGCTGAAATTAGACATGGTCTAGAGCAGGGGTCAGCAACCTTTTTGGCCATGAGAGCCATAAACGCCACATTTTTTAAAATGTAATTTTGTGAGAGCTGTGCAGTGTTCACGGTGCCGCTCCTGTAACAGCACCTGAAAAAAAAAATTGACTTTATGGCTCCTGCAGAAAGAGCCATATCTGGCCCTCAAACGAGCCAGATATGGCTTGAGAGCCATACATTGCCGACCCCTGATCTAGAAAATGTGAGTGATTTTTCTGAGGCTGGAAGCTGTAGGCTTCCAGGGTAGCTGCTCATTATTGGACAGTCATCTTCCATGGGTTCCGACCCCACTTCAGTGTTTGGCCAAAGCAGTTTCTTTTGTGGATGCTACCTATCCTTCAATGCCCAACACAAATTCCATCTTCGCCACAAAGGCTTCCCTGCTAAGTTCCCCCCAACATGAGCCCCAAGCCAAAAATGATGTCTATTTCATCTAATCTCATAGCCCCTTGATCTACCCTTCAATTCCTTTCATATTTCATTTGGCACTTAGTGGCTCAGTGGAAAGAGCACTGAACCTGGAGTTAGGAAGAATTCAATTCAAATCTAGACTCAGACACTTAATTCTCTTGAGACTCTGAACAAGTCACTTAGCTTGCCTCAGTTTCTTCATCTATAAAATGGAGATAATAATTGTACCCACCTCCCAGACTTGTTGTAAGTATTGAATGAGATTTTCTTTATAAAGCACTTTGCAAACTTTAAAATGCTTTATTACATTAGAGTAGTTATAAATTTATCTAAAGATAAATGTAATATTGCCAAAAAATCTATATGAGACTGTATACTCACCAAGCAAGGACTATTTCTTTCTTATTTATGCTTGTATAATCCGTAGTATCTAACATAATATAGAGCCAACGTTCCCTAGAATCTATGAACTAGTATTTTTAAAAATGTTTTGATAACTATTTCAATATAATTGACTTCCTTTAATCCTTTGTATTTTAATTTATGCATTTATAAAGATTATTCTGAGAAAGAGTTATCCTAAAAGTGCTCCCCACAAGGACTCAGGATCCAAAAAAGAGATTTAATCCAAAGGGCAACATAGTACATTAGATAGAAAACTGGGACCTGTACCAGAAAGACCTAAGTTCAAACCTCATCTCTGCCACATACTGGCTATATGAACCTAGGAAGTAAAGTCACTAAATTTCCAGGTGATCTGGGCAATGCTCTACATTTCTACAAGCTGTAGAGAAGATGCTGGCCAGCATTGGTAGAGAGTTTCTTAGACAGGATCCTCCCTCTACTTGTGTCCAACCTATATCTAATACAGTCCCTTAAACAGAGTAGGACCTTAATAGATATTCCATGAATAAATGATCAAGTTTGGGGAGTTTGAAGTGGAATAAAAGGACTCAATTCTTTTTTTCTTTCTAACTATGAAGTCATAAAACTCATTTTGAGTTTGTTTTTTTCTTAAACCCTTACCTTCCATCTTAGAATCCATACTGTATATTGGTTCCAAGGTAGAAGAGTGGTAAGGGCTAGGCAATGGGGGTTAAGTGGCTTGCCCAGGTTACCTTTTTTCCTGCCCCACCCAAACTCATCCCCCTCTCCCCACCCTAGTTGCACCCCCAACACACACACACACACACACCTTTCTCAAATCCCTTTCTCCTATCTGGCTGTTCCTCATATTGGAATGCTCTCCCTCCTCTAATTCAACTACTCCCTGGCTTCCTTTAAGTCCCAATTAAAATCCCACCTTCTACAGGAAGCCTTCTCTAATCCATCTTAATCCCAGTGCCTTCCCGCTGCCACTTCCCATTTATCAGATATATATATATATAT
>NW_025384211.1:0-8834 GCF_016433145.1 Gracilinanus agilis
CAGGAAACAGCAGCCGCCGCTGCCCCAACAGCCCCAGCCCGCGCCCTTGCTCCTGCTGCCCCCGCCTCGTCCCGAGCCCTCACCACCGACCCCCGCCCTGCCCTCGCCCCCGCCCCCGCTGCTGCTGCTGCCCCACGCGGGCCGCTTCGGGGGCCGGACCCTGGAGGAGATTTGGAAAGCAGCCACCCCAGTATTGACCACCTTCCCCACCATCCGCGTTGGCCACGACGTGTGGGGCGAACGGAGCCTGGCGGCGGCGCGGCGCAGAGCCCAGCAGGTCCTGCGAGTGAACCTGGAGCCCGTGGTGAGGCTCCGCCGCTTTCCAGTAGCCACGTCCTGAGACTTAGAGGGGACCAACCCTCACCAATCCCCCACCCCAGACCCATCCCCTTCCCCTTCCTATGGACCCCGGCTCGGCTACCCGTCTACACGCGGAGACTTCTCTCTTCCATTCGGTGGGACTACCCACCACCCTTCTTCCCCACTTTTCAAACCGAGGAGTCGATGCCGCCGCTGCCGCCGTCTCCCCTGGGGACTGAGCTTCCGCCAGGAGAAATGAACAAGTGTCAGTCTAGTGTTTACAATTCCGGCCTGGACCGTGTCCCCTTAGTGCACTTTATGGGCAAAGAAAGTTCATCTGATTGCTTCTCCCCTTCCCCCTGCCCCCCCCACCCCCACCCCAGTCCCGGGATGAAGGAACCATCTGAGTCTTGTTCCTCCTCTTCACCTTGATTCTGCTGACTGGAGAAGGCACATCTGGACTCCCGAAGGGGCAGGACCGCATCCTTCCCCCACCCCCACGCCTCACCCCTCACCCCTCACCCCAGACTGAGAAGTCGCCTGGACTCTAGGGGGCAGATCCGTTTTTTTTTTTTTTTTTTTTTTTTTTTCCCTTTTGGACTCTACCTCACTGGTCTGGAAGTCCACCGAAGAAGTCATTATTTTTCCAAAGGAATTTTGTTTCATGCTTGTATAATAAAGCCAGATTTTACTTAGCTTCTTTCTTTTTCACCACCACCACTACCGCCACCCCTCTATCTGGACGGAGGATTATGGATGTTTTGTGGTATTGCACTAATATGTGCTCAGGGTATTCTGAATCCCATGTGTTCCCCAGTTTTTACTGGCTCCTGGAGCTTCAACCTAAGTATACGTTTTTAAAAGGTTTCAGGGCTTATATGACTGTTATTGGTGCAAGGATTTGTATGGCTTTGCGTTTCATGGGCTCAGTGATTATAAAGAGTCACAAAATAGAACTGTTTAAACATTTTTTAGTCATTTAAAAAATTTTTATATCTGAATTAAGTTTATATTTACTGAGCACCTGAAGATAGCTTACTGCTTTTTTATACCATTTTGTTTAGAAAAAGCTGACTTGTTAAATTCAGTTAAAATGAATAAAAATGAAAATGCATTGAAACAACATGGCTTGTGATGAACAATGAACTGATTTTTAAAGAACCTAGTGTTGGTTACACCGATAATATAGGGCACCAAATAAAACTAAAACTGGAGGGAAATTGGCTTGGGTCCATGTCCTGGTTTAGCATACAAATCCAGCAAGATTAGTCTAAGCAGAAGGCTTTAGAGATGAATGTGTATGAATTAAAATTCTTATGAACTGGTAGGCAGAATACACAAATTAATTTTAGAACTTGAGTAGTAATGACTGAGAGGGGTGGAGACATTCTTGGTATTTAATAGCTGGTTTAATTGAAATTGGGCCAAATACCTGTTTTTTTATCTTTGGGTTATTAGATAACAAGAGATGCCCAACCTAGCAGTCAACCCTTTTTTTCTTCCAAAAAATCCCCCAATGTTAGGACAAAATCAAGTTGTTGATTTTGTGTTTTAAGATAAAAAGTTTGGATTCCTCTTTCCATTCATAAATGATCTGCAGTTCTGGTCTTTTTCTATCAGCCTAAGACCATAATAACCAATAGGCTAGCCACATTTAATGCTAACCCTTCAATTACTGTTTTATATTAGTGTTTATACTCTTGCCAAATGTGGGATTCTAGATTATCCAAGTGCCTTTGGTAATGGTGGCAGCAAGACTTAATGGTTTGTAGCCAGTGGTGCCATAACCAGTTATCACTGCAATACCTAAAAGGGTCAAGTAGTGTTTTTTTGTACCACTATCTTTCAAGATTTTAATTATTCTGCTATGGAAAAATCCATTCCAGGCTGAAACTTGGCATATGAGAACCTCAGTTCTGAGGTTTAACTCTGCTTGGCAGCTTCTTAGGGAATATAAGGAAAGAGTTTTTGACTTTGTATTCCTAGAACTCATATTGGCTTAGCTTTTGAAATGAGATCTTGCAGACTCAATAGTCCATAGCCTTTTTTGTTTGGTTTCTGTAAATGTTTTTTCTCGTGTAAAAATGACTTCATGCCAGGTTTTTCAGCAGTCTTCTCATGGTCCATAATTCACTCATTCAATGATTTAAACAAAAACCATATAGTCACATGAGTAAAAGTGCATAACTTATTAGAAAATGAAGAAATGTTCAATTGGAATCCAACCTTTACCTTTTGGATTACAAGTTGTCATACCTAGTTGTGTTTCAGATGCATTGTATTCCTTCAAAGAACCTAGTATTAATTTTTAGGTATGTGAAGAAAATGTCTGTACCACATCACTGATGCCATTTTGTGTGATTTGATAAGAATTTCAGTTTTTTAAACTGATGTAATGGCCATAATAGAATGTGACTGCAGTCTGTGGATTATCCAGATATTTCCTAGATGATTTTGCAATCAGATTTTACTTGGAGGATAAATTTGATAACTCTTGCTCGGCACATTACTATCAAACAACTGTTGACATTATGTATTTATTTTGAATAAGGTTTTTTATTTCTTTTCCTCTTATGCTTTATGAAATTTAGTAAATTTCCTCTTATGCTTTATGAAATTTAGTAAATTTGTGACTTGTCTAAATGCTTCCCTAGATTTCAGCTTTCTTAGGCTTCAGTTGGATCTGATTGTCCATCCTGGGTCCAATACTTAATTTATATGGTCTCACAAAACAATGCCATTTCTAGTTTGTGAAGTATGGTGTGAAATGTTTATTTTTGCCAAGTTTCTTTTAAAATAAAGCCAATGTAATTTCTAAAATATGAAGAAGCCACTAATATAGTTGATAAAGTACAATATTTTTGGCAACTGTGTGGAAGGTAAATCAGCACAATGGCCTTTATTGGCAGGGGAGGGTAGGAGCATTCATTTACCACCACAGTCTAAAGAAAATATGTAGTTTAGTTTGTATAAAATATCTTAGAAACCCTAAATATCATCATTTTTATTCATTCTCTTGCCTTCTTTTTTCTTTACATCTCATGTGGCACAAACGGAGTGTAAGCTAGAAAGGAACTTACTAACCTTTCTTGCCATATTTTTTTTTGAGTGCCTAAGTATGATGGGTGCTTCAAATAATAGTTAAATTTTTTATCACTTTGACCCTACTTCCTGCCAACCAGCATCCTACTTTCCTAAGAAACCTATAAACTGATGATTGTTGAGGGTATACTTCATTGTTGATAGCTGAGTGTTGCTGTTGTAGTGTGTATTTACTTTGTCCAATTTGAATACTCTATTGGACACGTATACCTTTGATGCTGGTGGCTGACAGTTCTTGACCTGTAAATTATAGGATTATTTTTTTCTGAAAACTCCTACATAGAGATTCATTTTAAAATATTTGAATACAAAAAGTTCAAGTAATAAATTCATTGTAGATTTTTTAAAATTAGCATTGCCACAGCAGTCTTGAATTTGATGGTTTATAATGGAGATATAAAAAATACTTGCTTTAGATTGGTGTGTTTAAAGCCTTTTTTATAGACATGTCTTAAGTGCATTAGAAAGCAATTGTTCGTGATGGAACTGAAGTGTTTCCCTGGACAGTTCTATTTGATGTGGATATATCAAGGTTTATAATCTGGTTGTATTTTGCTCTTTAATTTATTGACTGTAAATAAATTTTAGAGAATACTCTGTTTAGTTTCAGTGTCCATTACTAGTGTTCATAAATAAAGGTTTTGGTTCAGGGTTTTGTTGGCATGTGAACTAGAAAAACTTTACAATGTTTGGCTTTCCATTTGAAAACTATACATTTATGGAAGCCTTCAAATTGGTACTTTAGTGCCTCCTTTTTACTGATTTCATGTGCCCCAGCACAAGTTTTTTGAAATAATAATTCCCTCTAGTCATTTCATCCAGAACGTATGCTTCATTTCCAGGAACCACCTTATTCTTCATTAACGAAGCATTTTTCCGAAGCTATTGATTTATAAAAGGATGTGTTCAATCTTCCATTTCTATGTGTCACTAAAGAGTGTTTTCAAGTGCATCAAACTTTAGCAGTGAATCTCATCTGCTACTGGAAAATTAATTTAATAAATATATCTGCTCTATGTAGCATTATCCTACAAGGTGATAATGATGGAAGATTTGGATAAGATGATTCCTGCCCTCTTGGAGCTTCCATTTTAATAGGACAACTTGATAAAAATAACTATTTACAGCGCTTTAGTGAGGTAAAAACAAAGTGCTATTATTGAAAACCTTGCCTGCAAGTAGTAATAGAGACTTCTATTCTTGACTGGGAAAAACTGGTGGCAGAATTGAGTCTCCTACAGCCGAAGTAGAGGCTCTTTTCCATAGTGAAGGGAGAGGATCCAAAGTTCCTAGCATAGTTTGGTAGGATGATAACAAATATTTACATGGTCTTCATGCGTTCAGGAAAATGGTAAGAGTTGTTTGCAGTTTGCAACTGTATTGAGTTGTATGGGTGTTAGACACTTGATCTGGCTCTACTTGAATTCCCCTCCGTACTCAATTGTGATTATCACCTTGAGTATATGATATTCAACATAGCCTCAAACTTTTTCAGTATCATTTTAATAAAAAGCAATCTGGAAAAATTAAAAGATATAATAGGAAAATAGAACAGGTTTAGAAACCTATAAGCAGTTAAAGAAATAGCAACTTACAAAAAACAAGTCTGCTTTGTTTTTTTCCCTATATACCAGATAATCTAAACAATTAAAAATGTAGGACATCACAGTGTTTGTTTCATTTGAGTCCCATTCAAATACATCATGTAGACCTTCCCAAGGGAAAATGCTGCTAACAATCTGAGAGCCCTTTAAAGTATGCTAAAATGTATTCTAAGCAATACTTAGAGAATTGGTAAATAGTAGGTTAAAGTTAGAAAGCCAAAGAAAGCTTTACAAAAGGTCTGTAAAGCTGTTCCTTTATAAGACCTATTTTGAATTTGACTAAATTCATTAAAAATATTTCTTTAGGTCTGCAATGCTTTATTCATATGTACCTTATCAAGTGGTGAACCTCCAAAATATGTGCTTCCCCTCAGGAACGTTCTGGGAACCAGTTCAAATAGTATATCCAATGGTTAATTTTTCAATGTGAGCATTAACACTCTCAGAAAAGAACAAATACTACAAATCAGAACTTGATTTATTTGTTGATTTCTAGAACTTAAAGCAGTATACAAAATGTTCGTAATGTAGATTAGACTTAAAAGCCTGTCCTGCATACATTTTCCCAGTGAACCAGTGGTCAAACATTTTCCAGTACCTTCCTGCTTTTCTATTAAGAAAACTAAGATGACTAGAATAGTTCTTTTCACAAGACCGTAGAATCATTGCTAAGAGACAAAATAGCTTAATAGTTAAAGCAAGGACTTAAATGTACATTGTAATTCTTTGGTATAAAGCTTGCTATTCAATTTTTTTCTTTAATAGTATAAGGAATACACATTTTGTCTTGATGATCATCCCTAAGTTACAGTAGATGAACAATGTAAGAAAAAAGTTCCCCCCGGAAAAGCGTTATTTGGAAGTTATCCAGAAAGAAGGGGTTCTAAATTAATCTTGATTATAGATTTCACAAAAGCACTCTCCTTTTACTTTTGATACTCCTTTCACTCTTGGTAAATGCCATTCTAGCCTAAGTTCTGCATAATGATACATACATATCTCTAAAACGTGACTTGAGGATAAAGATAGTTCTTAATAACTGCAAGGACTATAGTTAGCATAAAAATGCTGTCTATACAAGCATTCTGCTGGGTTAAAAAGTCGGATCTCTTTTGCTACGGAATGTCTGCTCTTGGAGTTTTAATTTAAGAATCTTCCCAGTGGTGAAAGAGACTACTTATAGTATGTATTTGCTTCCTAGCTCTATGAAAATTATTTTCAAGTGTATAAAATGTCTTTGGCTTTTAAATGCCAGTCAGGAGAACTGGACTATGTTCAGTTGTGTAACACTGAATAAATAATTTAACCTCTTTGGATGTCGTTTCTTCATCTGTAACAGAAGGAGTTTCCACTAAACGATCTGTAGGGTCCCTCTGAGTTATACAAATCTGTGATTCCTCAAAATGTATTCCCAAAGCTAAAGAATGCCTACAAAGACTCACTATGAACCTTCTCATGTTTTAGTTTCTGAAACATACATTTGAGGATTCAGTGATTCACTTATAAAACAGCTATCAATGGTTTCTATTTCTAGAAGCAACAGCCTTATATATGTATGTTACACTCTGTTAATCAGAACTATTGATGCTTAATTACAGGTGACATTTTGGTAGAAATGGTTTTTTGATTAAAATCTGAAAGACAAGTTTGATCATCCTACACACACACACACACACACACACACACACACACACACACTCATATACACATCTTTTGCAATGGAAAAAGTAAGAAACTGCTTTAGGATCTATATTCCCTTTTCTTAAAGTGCCAACAGTATTAAATGACAGATATGCATGCACTGGACCTTGGACTTAGGACACTAATTTCAACAGTGGCATGTTAGTCATCATTGTGATCGTGTTGAACATAAGTTTTCTTCTTAATATAGTTATGCCTTCCTTAATATTTGTTTGGTGTTTTTTTTTTTTAATGAAGAAATGAATCTGAAATCCCCAGGAAACAAAGTGGTACAATGTATAAGCCTTAACTCAGTCACTAAATAGATTATGTGACTGGTCCAGCCTCCTTCACCTCTCAGGGTCTCCATTTCCTCATCTGCAAAGTAAGGGCAGGAATACAGTAAGCAGGGAGGGATGAGGAAGATTATGGGGAGGGCGTGGACTAAATCTAAAAACTAAATCTAAAAGATGTTCGCACATCTTTTTAATATGATAAAATAACTTTAAGTAGACCATATGCAGTGATTTCTTTTTCCTGCTGACTCAAGGACATGAGGTAAAGCATCAATTTTCATACACAGCTTTCATACATTCATAGTGTCAGTTGAGGTGTTTTAAATAGGGCCATTTATGTGCTACACGATACAACCTAGTCCAATTTCTGAGTTTTTGCAGCTGCTTTTTTAGAATTCTTGTTATTTCTTTCACTTTTTGACTTTTAGATATCGTGTCTTATTCTTTTAGTAGGCCCTCATCAGCTGCCCTACCCTTAATTTGCTGCTATTCCAATGTGCCATAGACTAAGAAATCAGATTATTAAGTTTTTTAGAATTGCACTTAAAATATCAGGAAATAATAGCCTTGAAGAGGCTCTCCTACAAGTAAAAGGCATGCATTTTGTGGCATCTAGTTTAGCTGTTTAGGGGCTTTTAAAGTAGATTCCTTGTTTTCTTGTGTTCTGGTTGTTCAGTCTATTGGATAACAACTCCCAATGAATTGAGGTATTACTATAGAACAGAACTTATATTTGATTTGGTTGTAGTTTAAAAACAAATGAAAAAATCCTAAAATTGTCTTTTGCTATTACATTACCTTCTTCTCTCTAAATTGTTGATGATATTCACGCCTTCTTCCTTTGGTGATTTTCTAGGTAAAAAAAATGAAAGTCAGTTGTGAATAAAGAATTTCATAGCTGCTATACTAGAAATGCTATTACATTGTTAAATATATGGTTTTTATTTTATTAATATCTTCTGTTTTCTATATTTTAGATTAAATATGAAAATTTAAAGACCATTAACTTATCTAATCCTAGGATCTTGAAGGTTAATGTATTTAGAGAAAATATTCTCTAGTGAACTGCTGTGAGATAAATGCTTTTTGATAATGATCAAATAACTACCTCACTGAACAACCTTCAGGGTGTTGTTTTCAAATCAAAGGTTTGAACATTTTAAATGAATGTCCTTTAATTATTGTATTCTGTAGAAATGCAGCCTTGGTTATATACAGTAGCTTTTTTATAAGGTAAAATAAGGAAACATCTCAATGCAAAAATAAATAAAGCAAAAACAACAACAAAAAAACTCCACTTACTGGAGCATCAGCTTTAAATCACAGTTGATAGGTTATGGGCTGCATGCACACAGTCAATTTACTTGGTGTAAAGAATCAAGTATAACCAAAGTGATTCTAAGAAGCAGGATCAAGGGTTGGTAGAGTAGAAGGAGGAGACTAGAGGTCATTGAGTCTAACTCCTTTATTTTACATTTTTTCTACAATTCCTATATTACATTCCCACATTTTACAGATAAACTAAGACCCCTTTGGTTTTGTGACTTGCCCAGAGTCACAAATCCAGATCTTCTAGAATCCAAGTTCAGTGATCTATCAACTGTGCCATGCAGCTTCTCAACCCATTAGGCTGCCTCTTTTAGTTAAAAAGCCACAACTGACTGCAGTGGCAGTGCAGCATTGGTTTTTCTTTTGTTTAACCATGCATGTTTATTACAAGTGTTTTGTTTAATTGTTATTTTTCAATTATCAAGAATTGTTTTCTACCACCTACTATGATCCTTTAGCCAGGAAAGGAAAGGAAAGGAAAGGAAAGGAAAGGAAAGGAAAGGAAAGGAAAGGAAAGGAAAGG
>NW_025384212.1:0-1065 GCF_016433145.1 Gracilinanus agilis
TAACTCTGAATGTGAATGGGATGAACTCGCTCATAAAACGGAAGCAAATAGCAGAGTGGATCAGAAACCAAAATCTTACCATATGTTGTCTACAAGAAACACATATGAGGTGGATAGACACACACAAGTTTACGGTTAAGGGATTGAGCAAAATCTTTTGGGCGTCAAATGAAAAAAAGAAGGCAGGAGTGGCTATTATGATCTCTGACAAAGCCAAAGTAAAAATAGATATGATTTAAAAAGACAGGGAAGGTTATTACATCCTGATTAAAGGCAGTATAAACAATGAGGAAATAACACTGCTCAATATGTATGCACCAAGTGGTATAGCATCCAAATTCATAAAGGAGAAACTGGCAGAGCTCAAGAAGGAAATAGATAGTAAAACCATAATAGTGGGAGATCTAAATATTCCTTTTTCAGATCTAGATAAATCAAACCAAAAAACAAATAAGAAAGAGGTAAGACAGGTGAATGAAGTATTAGAAAAATTAGATTTAATTGATATGTGGAGAAAAATAAATAGGGACATAAAGGAATACACCTTATTTTCAGCTGCACATGGTACATTCACAAAGATTGACCATGTAATAGGGCATAGAAACATTGCAAACAAATGCAAAAGAGCAGATATAATAAATATAACCTTCTCAGATCATAATGCAATAAAAAAATAATTAGTAAGGGCACCTGGACAGGCAAATCAAAAACCAATTTGAAATTAAACAATATGATTCTCCAAAATCAATTTGTCAAAGAAGAAATCATAAAAACAATCAACAATTTCATTGAAGAGAATGACAATGATGAGACATCCTACCAAACTCTGTGGGATACAGCCAAGGCAGTACTCATGGGGAATTTTATATCCTTGAATGCATATATTAACAAATTAAGGAGGGCAGAGATTAATGAATTGGGCATGCAACTCAAAAAACTAAAAAGCGTGCAAATTAAAAACCCCCAGATGAAAACTAAATTATAAATACTAAAAATTAAGGGAGAAATTAATAAAATTGAAAGGAAAAGAACTATTGAATTAATAAATAAGACTAGAAGCTGGTA